>NW_007729579.1:408638-419883 GCF_000696425.1 Galeopterus variegatus
TTTTTTTTTTGGGGGGGGGGGGTGCTTACAGCCTTGCTGAAAAGAACACACACACACACAGTGAAGAGCAAGATAATTTATAACAGAGAATGGATATTTAGTGCTGGCAATCAATCCTCAGCAAGATGTAATAAGGTGTGAATTGTGTGGCAAAGGGCGTTAGTGATGGGAGAGACCAGCTGGAGCAAGAAGAAATGGGGAAGGGAGTTTGAGAAAAGTCTGGAAGATTGGTAGGGTATGAACAGATGGACAGTGGAGAAGCCTATGAATTTCTAAACATTTTAAGACATAACTAAAACATTTAAGTCTTGCTCTCCTTGTTGCAGCCCTCCGATATAAAGTCATATCTGGATATGAAAAGCTGAATTTTTACTTTTCTTTCCAGGGGTCATGCATGGCTTAGCATATAGTTCTTGGCATATAGTAAAGATTCAATAAGTATTTGTTGATTGAATGTATGAATAGATGGGAAGATTGGGCTTTATAGAAAGACAGACCTGGGTTTAAATCTCAGCTCTCTCTGTCTCTGTGTGAACATATAAAGGTTACTTATGATCTCTGTGGTTTGCTTTCTGTGTCTTAGCATAATTTTGTGTTTAAATGTGGCACAGTGCTTCCCATGGTGGCATTTCTATAAAGGGAACATTCTAGCATTTTCCCATACTGGGAACATTCAATACAGGGAACATTCTAGTATTTTCCCATGTTGCAACATAGCTTTCATAATGATCAAAGTTAATATTCTTCATGTAGTGGATGTACCTTCCCGGCATGAAGGGAGTTTCCTAATGTGTCACTATCACAGCGACTATGCCAATGAACATGATGCCTACAGCTTCTTCCTACTGTTGGATATTTTCTTTAGGATCAACCCCAAAGTTTGAGCTCACCGAATCAAAGGAAATAAACACATCCATGAGCAAATCAACATCTCAAAGGAGTGATATAAAGGAGGCAGACCTACTAGTGGCAGAATTATAAGAGCCCAAATTTGGCTGATGAACTTAAGATTGGATCAAAAGATCTGCTTAGGCTTGTCAGCAGATTCTGTTTAGCAAAGTTGTTTTCCGGTGAAAACTCCTTCCAAGTTTTAAATTAACCTTCAGTCTTCCATCTCACCACTCACCCCCAACCTCCCAAATTTACCACCATCACCTCTGGAATTACTTCAATCTCTTATTAGTGGAAGATCCCACCTGAGGGCAGCGTGGCTGGCTGGGCTGCTGGTTAATCATTTCCTGTGCAGTGTGTGGGCCTCTTCTCACTGCTCAGATGCCCTGGGTTCCTTTTCACGTATTTCCACACTAAAGCCTTTTGATGCGTTTATTATGTAAGTTATGGAGGTTGATTCAAGATACAGAAAAAGATGGTAAAATCCATAATGCTACAACAATAGATGGTGTTTCTAAGAGTGAAATGTAGGCACACAGAACTCTTTTGGGAACGAAACGGGGGGTGTGTGTGTGTGTGTGTGTGTGTGTGTGTGTGTGTGTGTGTGCGCGCGTGCACATGCACACATATGTGAGTTCTCTCTTAGGGATTTTACTCCCCAGTGTATCTGGTTTATTCAACAATAATTCAGGTGCAAAAGCAAATGCATGATCTTCTACTTTCTCATACCAGAGTTCTTAAACTTGGCGGATGTTACCACCATCCATCCAGGTGGACAAAGCAGAAACCTGGGAGCCACTCTTGATGCTTTCTTTTCCTTCAAAGCCCTCACCCTCACCACATTCAATCCACCAAGTCTCATAGCACTTCAACTTCTAACCCATCCTGAATTAGTCCATATGTTGATTCAAGCCATTGTCCCTCTCTGGACTACTTGTTAGCTGGGGTTTCTATAATCCCTTGTGGGAGACAGTGAAGGAGATGTGCTGCCCAGATCCCACTTCGAGGAAAGACTTGCTGCCCAGCTGTGGGGCATGTAGGCAGAAGACAGCCTCCAACTGTCAGCCCCTTCACAGCCTGCCTCAGCTGCAGACAGCCGCCTTGCCTGGGGTCATGCCCTTTCCAGGGCATCCCATACCAGGTGACCAATCACAGTGGGAGTATAAAAGCCTGGTCATTTCAGCCATCACAGCACACCTTTGACTGGCAGTATCCAAGAGCTCCCCAGCAGGTTGGCTGAAGCTTTGTCAGCTGAGGCTCTGTCTCTACATCCGCTCCTGGTGAACCCAACCTGCAACACTTCTCTCCTCCTCTCCACTCTTTCTGCACACTGCAGCCATGGTGATCTTTTGACTATGTAAGTTGAATGATATCACTCTCATGCTTCAAACTCCTCAACACCACCACATTGCTCTAAGGCTAAAGACCAAACTCTTGAATGCGGATGATCTGGCCCTTCCTGCCCTTCCCCTCCCACCTCACACTCCTTCCTCCTTCTCCATCTCGCAATCAGCCACACTGGCTCTATCGGTCTCCTAGGGCTGCCCTAACAAAGCACCACAAACTCAGTGCCTTCCATGACAGAAAGGTATTGTCTCACAGTTCTGGAGCCCAGAAGTGGGCAGTCAAGGTGTCGGCAAGGCCAAGCTTCCTCCAAAACCTGCACGGCAGTCTTTCTTTGTCACTCCCTAACTTCTGGGGGTTTGCTGGCAACTTTTGCCATCTTTGGCTTGTAGATGCATCACTCCAATTTTTTGTTGTCACATGCCACTCTCCCTGCATCTCACTTGTTCCTATCCAAGTGCTTCATCTCTCAATCTTAGTTAAAAACACATTCTCTTTGGTCAAACATTTCTATCCCATTCCCCCCTCAAGCTAGGTGAGTTCTTCCCAGTCCTAGCACCCTGTGTTTCCTTTCATAGCACATATCTCCACTCGTGATTGTGCATTTATTCAAGCAAATCTTTTGCCATGGCTTTCTCCTCCACTAGCCCACAAGCCCCATGAGGGCAGAGACTGCATTTGTCTGTACACCATTGCATCTCCAGGGATGAGCATGGTGCCTGGCACACAGTAGGTCCTTAATAAATATGTATTAAATGAGTAATTTCAGAAAACTTTCATACAGCTTTTAGGTTTTATCCCCCCTTGTGGTTTTGAAGTCCTGGGTCTCCCTGTTTTCAGGAGATACAGTATTCTGCTGACCCAGTCAAAACAACAGCTTACAGAGGAAATGGGGACATGAAGAGAGTAAGTCCAGCTAATGATGCTGGAACATGACCCACAAAGCAGAGCATATTCCCAACAGGTAGAGCCTTCTTCCAGGACCAATTCTTCCAGGGTAGCAATTCCTTGCTACCAATGTGGAAGGCTGGCTAGAACTAAGTCACTCTCCTAAACTGTGAACCTTCCTGCAATCAAGATCCTGTAGAAACTCAGGCTCCTCACTGGAACCATGCCAGAGATCTTGATGAATAGCAAGGGGCAGTGTGCATTTTTCACATATTCTACCTCAAGAAAAGAGGATGGCTCATCCATTCAAGTGATGATCTGGATGGTACAGCAGGGGAACCATCCAAATACATGCAAATAACTACTTAGAAAAGGTTGGGTTAGGGGAGGTGAAAAAGAAAATCTAGTTAAGATATTATCAAAATATGCCGATTAAATGAAGGGTGATTGCTGGTCACTGCTGTCTCGTGAGTAGAGAACAGTGAGCAGTTCTTGCTTGATAAGCCCCATTTCAGCCACTCATCTGCCACGCCTCCTGCAATCTCCTTTTTTTCCCCTTTAAGATGTCCTTTCGTGAGGTACTTCCCCTCCTGTTATTCCATTCAGAGGCTCTTATCTCCCTCTGTCATCAGCTGCACCAGTGTCATCCCCTCCTTGGCTGGTATGGAGACTCATCAGGCCTGAATGGGGTCGCAAGTGTCTCCCGCTGGAAGCGTTCCCCTCACACAGCGCTACGGTGCACTGATGCAAGGACCTTTCTGGAGAAGCAGGTTTGATAGTAGTTCCTATTTTGAGTTCTTCAAAATTGTTATTCTTTTGTACCTTCCCAAATACATCACCCTTATCATAGAATGCTTCAGGTAGATTAGATATTGTGACAGAAAGAATGCAAAGAGAATTTCCAAGGTCGTATTCAGCTCTGGCAGTCACAGTTTAGGCAGCAGGATAACAGCTTTGCACCTAAGGCTACTATCTTCAGAGGCGGTTTTCCAAATTCTTTCATCTCCCTTTTTAGCTATCAGGGTCCAAGCCTGGAGGAGCTGGCCCAGAGAGTGCTTCAGGGTGTGGAGAAGATACCTGTCTCTTATGGGAGCCAGGCACCCCCCATGCTAGAGGAAGGAAATAAAGCAGGCACAGTCAGACAGGCCTCTCGCTTCCCAGGCCAGGGACAAGTGTGAGATGGAAGGAGCAGACAGGAGGCAGGACAGCAAGCTGGCAGTCTTACCAGCTACCTCCTGCCAGGCCAAGGAGGGGAGACGTACTAGATAAGTCTAGGAGAGCAAAGCAGGCCAGAGGCTCTGTTCTGCAGCCCATTGATAAACTGGGAGGAGGCTTATTCCAAGACTGTCCACACCGAGCTGGGGGACAGCCTCCTCACCCTGGTGGCTCTAACAGACTCAGCAGAGGCAAGGCCTAAGGTTCAACTCTGCTGAGTCCAGTGAGGTACAGTAGAGACAGGTTTCAGGGATCCCCGAGAGTCCAGCAAAGGAGTTTGCAACATGGCAAGAGTGAGGGATCTCAGCACCCAGGGCTACTGAGCAAAACACCCAAGCCAAAGCCTCATGGAATAAAACAAGAGGAAGACTATTACCTGAGAGACTGAGAAATGTTATCCAAGAGAGATTAATCTAGATACACCTTAACATTGGGTTTAATATTGGGTTATGTTTTAATTTGAGCACTTAAATTTTCTTTGGTAACTATTTGGGTGTGGGCTTGGGAAGAAGGCTACATCAGATGCAGAAAAACATAACCTATATTTTCTCTGCTCATCCACGTTATAGTGTGAAGTTAATATTGTGCCTCTGACACACAGAAATAAAGGAACCATGAAATCACTTGTCAAACATCTCAGTAATGTTTTAAAAACATTTAAAGTCATTTGCTGCAGGGTCGGATGGCCCTCATTTCCAAAGCCCCTACAAATAAGCTGACTGCAGCTTTCACAATTGTAGAAAACAGAGGAAGAAATTCAAAAAGTGAACCAGGACAGTGGATTCCTGCAGCAGTTATTCTGTTCTACACTTTT
Organism: Galeopterus variegatus; assembly: GCF_000696425.1. Classification (NCBI taxonomy): domain Eukaryota; kingdom Metazoa; phylum Chordata; class Mammalia; order Dermoptera; family Cynocephalidae; genus Galeopterus; species Galeopterus variegatus. The sequence continues at coordinate 413,791 of NW_007729579.1, forward strand.
GAGAGAGAGGCCCACACTTAACCCTCAGTCAGACCCACCGTCAGAGGGGTAGCTTGGCTGGTCTTCCCAAGAGGGCACCAAGCGACTTCCATGGAGATGGGACCTGCCCATCCACATCCTCTCTTTGGAAATACCTGTTGGGGTACATCAGAGAAAAGATTTGTTTTAAATGACCGTGTCTATAATATATGATGAACCATACCCATGTTACACAACTGTTGACTTAAGCATAAATATAGTCATGGTACGACGAAAATGGTACCCGGTTAAAACCACTACATGGGTCTCGTGTCACGTCTGTCCCTCCCCACTCGGAGAAGCCAAAGTGACTTTGGCAGGCTCTTCTTGTTTTTTTGTTCTGGATTCTTTTCTTCAGTTATCCTTGCAGTTCTCCCACTGATCTTCTGCGTGCTATGGTGGGCATGTCCCACCATGATTCTGGGTGGTCACAGGACACACATCTTCATGGTATTGGGGCTGAAACAATAACAGACAGCGAGCTCTCTGTCCTCCACCTGCAAAGTCTTCATCTTCCATAACTCTGGCCATCCCTGTTCTTGTTTCTAATTGCACAACAAACAATGTGCAAGCTGTAGTTCTCCTCCAGTGAAGCTCCACTTGGTCAAGTACCTACTGCCGAAGGTTAGTGAACATCTAACTTTCATCATGCTGAAAGGGACAGGCTTTATAACCCTCTTTAAGTGCCAGTGGGAAGAGGACAACTTCCTGGCTAGGTGTCTCTGCTCCCCATCCCCCTTATTCAGAAGTTTTTACTCTGAATACTGCCTATGCCCCACTAAGTGTCCTGCCAAATGCAGCACAGGGACTTAAAATTGCCCAGTTGTGCACTCAATGTGTTTTTCTGCTTAGTTCTATAATTCCCTCTGCATATGTAGATGAAACCCATTCTTACACTTGCACACTCATCCACGTGATTATTGTTAGCAATTCTGAGCACTCAATATTGCCATTAGAAACTCTACAAGATTACAACCCAACTCTGGAAAATTCCTTGAGGACAAGGATGTTGCTTTATACTTCCTTCAATTCCCTCAGTGCCAAGCAAAAATAGTTGCTGCTTTGATTTGAAATCACTTCACATCCAATTAATATTTGATATCTAACCAGTGTTTATTAAGTGATTGCAATGGGCCTGGGCCTTTCTAATACATTATCTTATTTAGCCTTCACAACAACCTTGGGAATTACGGACTATAGTAGAACTTCCGCTTGAAAGAAGAGAAAACACTGATTCAGAGAAGTTAAGTGACTTGCGCAGTCACTCAGACAGCAGGTGGTGGTGCTGGAAGTAGACGCTGCTCTCTGCCTTAGGGTGCAGTGCTTTCTGCTGCACTACAGCTGCTTTTCCAGTGGTGATTCTTGCCTTAAAAAAGAAGAGTCTTGAGACCAGCAGACTTGCCTGATCCAGAGGAAGTCTTCATATAGAAAAGAAAGAACCCCAGCTTCATGGCCCAGGGCCTGGAGATCCCACCCATGACAGGCCCCAGACCAGCAGGTTTCCAGGTCTCTGGCTATGTTAGATAAGAGGCCACCAAAGTCATTTCTAATGCATGTGGAAGGGTGATCTGGGCCCATCTCAGGACTCTTGCCAGAGGTGGAATAAAGGGGGATATGGGCTGGCTTAGTGAGGACCCCTCACCCACAACGCCCAGGCCAATGGCTTTAGCATCAGCCCTTTACATTAAGAGGGTAATATGGAATCCAGTCTTCCCAAAATAAGGAGGTTGTGGTACGGATGGCAAGTGGACACTCCCACACCCTGACTGTCCTTGACCATAATCATGCAGAACCCCAGGCACCAGCCCTTCGGCAAGCAGTAAGACCATGCATGTTACATAACCAAGCTTAACTGGAATTGAAATGGCCAGGGACAGCTGGGACCCAGGTAGGCCTATCCTCCCCCCACTAGTGTATGAGCTCCGTGAGAGCTGGGATCTAGAATGTCTTGTTCACTGCTGTGTCCCCAGCGCCTTGAACTGTGCCTGGCATAGGGTAGGCGCCCAATAGATATACTGTATACTGAACAAATGACTGAATGGATGAACAAAAGGACCAAGAGGCATGGTGCATCTTGTGGGCACGAAATCTCTCCTGCAAGGGAAACCTACACACAGGCCTTCTTTTCTTTAAAGGCCTCCTCTTACACCTCTCCAGCCCCACACCTTCTTCATTACACACTCTTTGCTGGAGGAAAAAAAAAAATCTCTGCATGATCTCTAAGCAGTACCCTTATGCTGGCATCTTCTTTTCCAAAGGCAAGAAAAACTTGTCCATCAAGTTTCTCTTCATTTAAGCAGAAGAAACCGTCCACAGCTTCAGAAGCACGACTCTCTCACCAGCAGCCAGGCACTTTCAGGTTCATGCCACCTCCCTGAATTGAGGAGGCAGAAGGAGCCACAGCCTGGTTTCACGTCTCCTGGACTCGAGCCTCCTGAGGCAGAACCAGCCATGGAGATGGACGTCCTGGAGAGACGTCCAACCCCCTCTGGGTCCCCAGAACTCTCATCTGTGCTCTCTCAAGGTTCCTTATTCCCAGGGAGTCTGTAGTACACCATGGCCAAGTGTCTCACTGGCTCTTTGACCGTACACAAGTTTCTTAACTTGTCTAAGCCTCAGTTCTCTTATCTATAAAATTAGAGTAACAATAGTATCTGCTTCACAAAGTCATTATGAGAAATAAGAGAATACACGTAAAGTGCTGGTACCTAGTGAGAGCTCAGTAAATGACAGCTGTTATTACTCCTGCTTGCTATGGTTTGTTGCTGTGCTTTTGTTGTAACCAACAAACAAACACAACCCACAATGTGAAACAAATGGAAAAAGCTCAACCATTATTATTAATTCGTTCAACTAAGACTGTGTCAGGCGATGAGGACAGGGAAGGTATGCAGAAAAATACTGGAGCTGCGTCTTTAAGTTCTCTGGGTCTTCACTGATATTGATCCCTGGAATGAATCACATACTCTGTTTGCCTATCTTACTTTTAGTTTCCCAAACTCAGCCAAATGTAAACTCTTCCAGGATGCTTTTTCCCTGACTGGACACATTCTAAGCTAGGTCCCTTAGGAGACAAATTCTGAGATTAGCATGCAGAAAATGTATAAGGGAGTACTCTTGGGATAGACACCAGTGGAAGGGAAGGGAGAGAAGCAGACCGGGCAGAGGCAGAGGCCACAGCATGCAGTCCCAGCAGAGGCCTCAGCAACCCCACAGACATGTCCCAAATTGGGATGAGCGGGCCAGGCCTCTATACCCCCATGTTGGATGCAGACTGCCTCTGGAAGTGTGGCCTTGAGTGAAAAGTTTTCTTTACCAAAACATCCCCAGAGAAGGCTGTCGACTGAGGCTCATTTTCTGGAAGCATTCCCTGCAGCTAGGCAAATGACTCCTTCTTCCCAAAAGGTATTTGAGAGGTGTCACATGGCATCTATCACATACTCCAGCCTAGCTTTACCAGTAAAAAAGACATGTGGACCACCATCTGCCTATCTCTCAATCGATATATTACATGTGTGGGAAAAGAGGAAAGGAACTTATCAGGCCCCTGGACATTCACCACCAATGAAATCTGTATTATTCAGGCGGGGAGGGTTTCTTCTATTAGCTGTAAGTTCTTTCTTCAGAATTGCTAAGCATTCCTGGCATCGAGACGAGAAGTCAGCAAATGTAGGGGGACATACAATGATTGAAGTGTTGAAGTGAGCCAAAAATGTAAACTGGGAATAATAGACTTATTGGCTGGGGGCATGGGGTGGGGAGTAGATAGGGACTGAGCTTATCTTCAGATTGGTCTGGACCTTAAGATAATTTCTGATGCTTCTGTGCTTTTTTTATGAGGAAGGCAGGCAGTTTTCAGTCTCACCTGAAAGAGCAGGAAGTTGTTTCCTCGGGCTGCAGGTAGATCTACTGCTGTGATCGGTTTGGCGCAGTCTATCCTAAGGAAATGTGGCTGGCAGTTCTGCTGTCTGCTGGCATGCTCCAACAAGACCAAACTCAAGGCATACTGAGCATAAATGCCTATTTGAATGAGTTGTGGGATCACACAGTGGATTTGCAAACATGACTTCAATTAAAAGCTGCTCTCAGGAAACTACAGCTGCCTTTTCACCCTAGAAGGAAAATATGCATAAATCCAGCCCCACACTAAGAACTGAACTTGTATTTCAGGCCTATAACAGATGTTAATCAAGGGTTTCTGAGTCCTCAAGATATGCTTCAGATTTCTTGTTATTACCTACTAAAACTTTCATGAATTTTAATAATTATGAACAAATTCTAAACTGGTTTTAGTAAGTTTGTTTATTGTAATGGCACAAGTGAAGCAATTCTAAAACTATTGTATATGTATTACAGGATTGATAAATGAGTGAATATATTGGCATTGTTGAGATCCAGGGTTCACTAGGAAGAAAGGGAAGAAATACAGATAAGGATTGGGGGAAGGGAAGAAAGAATCCCATGGGGATGGAAATGGAGATATCAGTGTAAACTCATGATTTCTAAGACGTGTATATATGTGAATATGTATGTTTTATGGGCACATATGTATGTATCTATGTGTATGTATGTTTGTATATATGCATATATTTCCTTGCCCTGTCTCCTAAAAGGGTCAAGAAACAAAAACACCCCAGTACCAACGAGCACACATAATGCCCGATCTTGGTTTCTAATACCATCCCCCCACAAAAAGGAACCAGGCTCTTTAGAGAAAGGGCTAATTCCAGGGTTGAGGTGAGATAGAGACAAGATGAACCTAGAACATGTGTGTATGTGTGTGGGGGGGGGCGAGAGAGAGAGATTAGGATATGTCACAAGGACGCAGGAGCCAGATTACAGGAACTCTCACTGGCCAAATCAATTAAGTACGGTAATGAATTATAAACCATTGGGAAAAAAGTAACTCATGAATCCTCACCAGTAATGAATAAATAAATGAATGAAGGAGAAAAGAGAGCTCTTGCTTACCTTGTAAGATCCAAATCGTAAATGTGAAGGGAGGGCTACAGTTGGAAAATGCTCATTTTGCAAACATCGTGGTAAAAATGGCAAGAACAGTCAATGAAAGCTAAAATCCTCACCAGTAATGAATAAATAAATGAATGAAGGAGAAAAGAGAGCTCTTGCTTACCTTGCAAGATCCAAATCGTAAATGTGAAGGAAGGGCTACAGTTGGAAAATGCTCATTTTGCAAACATCGTGGTAAAAATGGCAAGAACAGTCAATGAAAGCTAAGTCTAGAGGGAAATTTCGACTGAGACCAGAATATTTTGAGCCAACTTTACGTGTTTCCCTACAGACTGTTTGTTGTTTGCAAAGAAGGAAAAAAGTAGTAATTATAAAGTGAAGAAATCAACAATATTTCAACTGGGTGATCAAAATTAACATCACCAAGAGGGACAGGTGGACATTTCCAGATGTGACACACTGAGAAAGACACACCATCTATGCAGTGTTCTGGCCAGGAATTACAACCTGAATGTAATCCCAAGGAAACATCAGGTAAATCTAAAACAAAGACCACTATTAACACAAGGTGGAAAGGGGTTGCATTCTTCACAAACATCAATTTCATAAAAGTTTTTTTTTTTTCCTTTTTGGCTTTTTTCGTGACCGGTAACAGGATCACAACCCACGGTGCCGCGCCCGTACCGCGACCGGCAACAGGATCGCAACCCTCGGTGTCGCGCCCGCACCGCGCTCAACCAGTGAGTGGACCGGTCTCTATATGGGATCCGAACCCTCGGCGGGAGCGCCGCCACACTCCCAAGTGCCACACTCTACCGAGTGTGCCACCGGGCCGGCCCTCATAAAAGATTTTTAAAAGCTGTTGATGGGGCCGGCCCGGTGGCGCACTGGATAGTGCGCCGCTTGGGAAGCGCGGCGGCGCTCCCGTCCGAGGGTTCGGATCCCACATACAGACCGGCTCCCGCTCACTGGCTGAGTGAGGCGCGGGAGCAACACCGAGGCTTGCGATCCCGTTGCCGGTCCCCGGTCCGGTACGGGGGCAGCACTGAGGGTTGCGATCCGTTGCCGGACACGGGAAAAAAAAAAAAAAAAAAAGCTGTTGAT
>NW_007729579.1:419893-426745 GCF_000696425.1 Galeopterus variegatus
TCGGTAGAGTGTGGCACTTGGGAGAGTGGCGGCGCTCCCGCCGAGGGTTTGGATTCCATATAGAGACTGGTCCACTCACTGGTTGAGCGCGGTGCGGGCGCGACACCGAGGGTTGCGATCCGTTGCCGGACACGGAAAAAAAAAAAAAAAAGCTGTTGATAAAGAAGGTGAAAGACCAATGGAGAATAACAAGTGTTAGGAAGGATGTGCAGAAATTGAAATAGACACACTGCTGGTGAAATGTTAAATGGTGCAAGTGCACCATTGTGCTAAACAGTCTGGCAGGTCCTCATATGTTAAACATAGAGTTCCCCTGTGACTCAGCAATTTTATTCCTACATATATCCCCAAGAGAAATAAAAGCATACATCTACACAAAAATTTGTACGTGAATATTCATAGCAGTATTATTCATAATAGCCAAAAGGTGGACAATAGGCAAATGCCCATCAACTGATGACTAGATAAACAAAACATGATATGTCCATACAATGGGATATTATTTGGCCATAGGAAAAAATGAAATACTTGAAGGAATTCAGGAAATGCCATCCCCAGTTATGCTGCTTTGGTACGCTGATTACTTCAAACTGAGGATACTTGGGGAACAGCAGATGCATGTAGGGGCTTTCTCTGAACTTCCCCTATCTGCCTGAAGACAGATCCTCCAAAAGAAACTCAATTGTCATAAATCCCCTCCCCAGGAATCTTCAACCAGGGAAGATTAACTCCTGGGTCACAGGAGAGGAACTGAGGTTGACACCAGGCCCAGACAGACATCACCCATTCTGAGAGCTGCTGTGAGACAACTTTTGTTACCTGATAGGCCTTTTATCTAGAGAACGAGACATACACTTCCTCCCCTCACCCTCTTATAATGTGTGTCTCCACCACTCCCTGGAAGCTCCTCTCCTCCCGAGATGCTCCAATCATCTGAGCCTTCTTTGAGTCTCATATTTTGTGTGATTTGTGTGCCTACATACTTAATTAAAATGGTTTCTTCCTCCTGTTAATTTCCTCCTTGTGGCAATTTAATTCATTGCCCCACCAAAGAACTGTAAGGGTAGAGGGAAGCCGTGTTTTGTTCCCCTACATACTGACACATGCTACAACATAGATGACCCCTGAAGACATTATGCTACGTGAAAGAAGCCAGTCACAAAAGACCACATATGATTCCATTTATATGAAATGTCCAAAACAGGCAAATCTATAGGAACAGAAAGTAGACTAGTGATTGCCTAGGACTAGGGGAGAAGGGCAGTGACTGCTAATGGGCAAAGAGTTTCTTTACGGGTAACAAAAATGTTCTAAACTTAGGTTGTGGTGATGACTGCACAACTCTGTGCATATACTAAAAACCATTGAATTGTACACTTTAAATGGGTGAATTTTATGTTATATAAGTTCTAGCTCATGTATTCAAAGTGGTAAAATTTATCCTTAGTTTGCCTTTGTCTATAATTTGTTTTTATCTAGTAAAATCAACACTTTAGGATAAAATGAGATAACATAAGTAAAGCATAGAGCAGAATGACTATCACACAGCAGGATGTCAACAAACGTTGGCTTATTTTTTAGTTTATTTCTGTGCCCTTGCTCATTCCATTACTGCCCCCAAATACATGGGGAAAAAAAGGGTTTCTTGAAGGCAATAATCTTATTTTGTTAATCTTCATGCTCTTACGATCTATAACAATGCCTGGCACATAGTAGATACTCAATAAATATCTGTTTTCTAAATTCAGATCCAATTCCTCCTCACTGAGTAGCTGTCACGTACCCAGCCCCGTGCTAGGGATTTTCACTTGTGTCCCCTCTTCTACTCCTCACAGCTACACTGGTGGGGGGTGGTGTCATCTCAGCTTCACAAGTGAAGAAAGTGAAGCGGAGAAAGGCTAAGTCATCCTGCTACTAATGACAGAGGTGGAACTTCAACCCAGCTGCTCATTCCAACACCAAGGTCTTTGCACCATCTCACAGCTACCTGGGCTTGTTTCTGTCTTTCGTATGGTTATTGTTGCATCTCTTCTCTGAGGCTGGTCTCTAAGCAAGTCTCACCTCTCCTGACTCCTCCTGTTGCCCTCCCTTCATCTTCCTGCCTCTCTCTTACCTGACCTGACCACATTTAGCACCATGACTAGGAGATTTAAAGTCTTCATTTTGTTATTTTCAGACCCAACTGAAAAAATATATAAAGCAAAAGAATAAAGGATAGTCTTAAAGACTAGTAGATTATCACCCTGAACAAGTGAAATTCACCATCTGGTTTTGACATGAGAGCAAAGGCACTACAGGGCTGAGGTGCCCAAATTTAACTGCAGCTAGAAAGGCAAGAATAGCAACATCCATGGGGAAACAATCTTTTACTTTATATGTTCTGTTTTTTATTTCTTAACATTTTAATAATAATTTTTTTTAAACATACAACTGTACTGGTACAATTGTGTAATGACCTAGTAAAGAAACTAATATAATGAGCACATGGACTAAATAATTGGCTGTTTCTATGCATATATTTTCAATGCAATTCCCTAATTTTCTGTCATTTCACTCCTTACTTCAGATTGTGTCTTTTAAAAATGGGCATTTTTTTTTAAACTCAACCATGAGACCATTTTTATACCTAACTAACTTGACAATGATCTCTTGGTATTACCTAATATCAAATCCATGTTCAAATTTTTCTGATTGTCTTACTTTCTCTCTTTTTCTTTTCCTTCTTTCCAACAATTGGTATGTCTGAATCACAATGCCAGGTCCAGACGCTGCATTTGATTGCTATGTCTCTTAAATCTTCTCAGGCTGTGTAGTTTCTCTTCCCAAGCCAATGCATGTTCCTTGTCTTGTAGAAAGTCTCACATTCTGGGTTAGTCTATTTGTTTCCTTGTGGTAAAATTTAACTCATTCTTTCTCTCCCATAATTCCTGTAAACCAGAAGTTGGCTTCAGGTTTTTTGGGAATTGATTCTTCAAAGTGGTGCTGGGTGCCTCCCCTGGGACCACATCGGAGGCAACTGTGCTGACGGCATCACTCCTGGGTGATGCTGAGATTGGCCAGTGGGCTCAGGGGGTTGTCCCATCCTTTTCTGGATACAGCAGCCATGTTGGCAAAATTAAGAAAGTCAAAGCAAAAGCATTTTTAATTCATTTAGGAATAATTACCTGAGTCCCAACTGTGCACCTGGCACTCTGCTGTGATGAGAAGACACAGAGATAAATACAGAATGCTCTCCCTGCCCTTGAGAGAATTCACTAGGATGATGAAAATAAAGTGTGAACTGTCCTGGCCTTACCCCTAAATGGCTTTGTCTCTGTAGGTTCACAGCCCTGTAAACATAAAACACAGCCCGGGGCTGGGAAGCACTAACAGTGTCACCTAAGACCATTGTCCTGCTTAGAGCCTGAAGCCTCTGGGACCCCTGAAAGGGACTCATCAGGATCTTTCTTGTTCTCCCTGTGGGAATTGAGCATTTTCTCAAACAATACCCACAAAGTGCCCAGCTTGGGTCCTCTTTGAATCCTGAAAAGTTTGATTTCATAATTCAATGGCAATTTGATTTCTTACTTTTGTGTGTTAGATTTTAAAAGATAGAAACTCTTATCTCCCAAGGAGTAAAAGAGTCTTGAATGCAGTTTCTTTAAAATTTCTGTCTTTAGTACCATACAGCTCCGTGGCAATGGGAGAGACTTAATCTGTACTTGGCAAAATTAGAAGAATAGAATAGGTCGGCTTAGCTTTTATGTGCTGTCCAGGTGCCTCCCCTTTATGAGGCTTTCACTGCTCAGAGCCCTGCACCAGACTTCTCTGCTTGAGTTTGAGAGATTTTTGTTTTCAGCTATTGTGAGGGGGTGAAACAACAGTGTGGAGTATAACCCACTGCTAATGCCAACGCCCCAGAGAATGTATGTCGGGCGTGTTCTGAGGCTCTGCTTTCTTAAAAAGAGGCTCTCCCGAGTCAGCTGTCCTAGATATCCCTCCTGGGGTTGCAGAGAGTTGGGTACAGCTGAACTTTTTGGCCCCAGGATGAACAGTTGGAGCCTGCTTCTTTCTCTATTTTTATTATGGATATATACACCTTTAAAAAGTGATGAAGGTGCTCTTTATCGCAAAAACTCCCTCTGTTTGCATTTCAAGCAACGTTTCCTCACCAGCTCTGGAGCTGGAACAAATTCTTTCCTCCACGGCCCCTCCTTCCCCATTTCTCCTCCTGAATTCCATGCCAGCCCTGGATGCTAAAACAACAAATGACACATCCGCTCTGCTCCCACTGGCTGGTTGACAGAGGAGGCTGAGATGGCCTCTCCTCACCGCTCCACCCACCACCCCGGGACCTTCTCCATGGAGAGTTCACCTGGCCCTAGAGGTCAGGACCTTCCCCCACAGGTTGATCAGAAGGTAGTTCCCTTGACAACTGCCCTGGAGCCTGAAGAAAACAAAGGTGGGGATCTTGCCTCTGTCCTAACCCGCCCTGCAGCCCAACCCCACACCAAAGGCCAGCGCTCCCACACCGGTTGCGTCATACCCAGTCACCTGGTTTCACATGGTCTCTCTCTTCTGTTTGTGGGTAACCTTACATAACTTTGGCTCATGTACCAAATAACTCACTGGGAAGCCTCCGAACTCTGTGTGTTTGGGGATTTGTGAGAAAACTGAAGAATAACCAAAATAAGGGAAATGAAAATCCCCAATGCTACGAGGGTGGGGTTCAGGTGTGAGCAGGGTTGTCCTGCCTGTGCTCGTTATCTAAGGTCCATCATACACGCATATGCCATGCATACCTCCAATGGCACGGAGGTAATAGACAAAGCTATTAACAGCTGCCGTGGGGACATCCTCAGAGTCACAGAAGATCTTCTCCACCAGCTGGTCTCTTCTTTTGTAACCTTATATAATAAAACATTTTGATTTTTTTGCAGGTTCTTACATTTGGGTCATAATTAATATTTTCATTATTTAAACAAATTTACAATTTCTGAGCTGGACATTCTCCCACTGAATCATACGTGTATCTTTTGCATGAGAAAGAAGGAGCAAAAGATGAAGACCTAAAAAAATCTAAAGTAAAGCATTATCAAGGACCTTCTATGTGCTCAATCCTTTTCTAGCAGCAGGATGTTCTGGTTCTTTCCACTGTACCTGGGTTCAGATTGTAAGCCAACGGCTTATTACGGTCTGTCCTACGGCAGGTGAGCCCTTGGAGACTCTGCCTCCTCATACATAAATTAGGGAAGATGATACCTAGTGCTCATAAATGTGCTGAGAGACTTAAATAAGACAGCATGTGCACAATATTGGCCTCTAGTAGGTGTTCAGTACTGGTTAGTCCTTTTTCCTGTCACTCTGAAAAGCTGGGGCTTTTCAGAATTCATTAAATCAGTACAGTAACTTTGGAACCTAAGTCCAATTCCCTGGGCTTAAAACCTGCTCTTTTAAGCCCTATAACCTTGAACATGCTCATTAACTTTGCTATGTCCCAGTTTCTTTATCTGGAAAGTGGGGACAGTGGCAATACCTATTTCACAGGTTGTTGTGAGGCTTAAATTGAGATAACAGTCCCTGGCACAAAATAAGAGCTCAATAAAAATTAACAATTCTATTACAGAAGCTGAGAGGTATGAGAGTGGAGTAAGACTGCATTTTCTATTTGATTACGTCATCATGACAAACATCTTTTTCAATTAAAAAAAATGCTATCACTTTTCTCTAAGAGGAGAAAAACTCATCCTTTAAGGAGTTACTGGAGTTGAAATGTGCTATCAGGAAGCTGGACATTTGACGGATTGTGGAAAGTTCCGTTCAGCATGCAACCTGTGAAATGAAATAGCTTACATTTTTGTAAACTCTTCCCACTCTAAGAAGGTTAATGCCACTGGGGGTTCTCCGAGCACAATGCATGCTTTTATTGGGAAATGACATTTGAAAGTGTTTGATCGTTCAGTACATGTTGTTTGAAGAGTTGCCTTACTACAATTTAATGGCAAATTCCACTCTGGATTTCCTGCCAACAGATCTATAAAGCTTTGTTTGAGACTGAAAACTTTCAGAAGTTGTTTTATTTATTTATTTAAAGCTGGGAGGTGCTGGGTGTACATTAAAAAGAAAAGAAAAAAAAAGAGGAGAAAAAGAAGAAAATTCTTGTGGGTGTAGGGTGAGTGTTTGATATAAGAACTGGCTGGTTGGCTCCAGAGTCGAGCAATTAAGAAAGGTATAAAAAGGCCAAGATTAAGAGTGGGGCAGTGCTAGCAAACAGCTCCATTAACGCCCAGCCCAGGAGAAGCAGCCCAAGCCCCACTCTGTGCCTCTCATTCAACAACTTTGTTCCTGTTCTGAGCTGATGTGATGACAAGGCAGCTTCTAGGCAATTCTTACCAAAATGTAACATTACATAATACCTACTCTGCAGGCAGCTACTACCATGTTGCTGGTTAATCTCCAAGACTGGTATTCCAGTGGTAGGCTCAGGAAATAAACATGCGATTTTCATGCCAGTATTCACAGATGATACCTCAGTAAAGAGTAGTTTCAGCCTTATGTCCCCAAGATTGTATCTGTGTAAACCATCCTTTATTCATTTTGGAATAATGCAGACTAAAAATAGAACTAAAGTGTCCATCAAGAGAGGACTTATTTTCTTAAAGATGAATAAATATCATAAATATAATGTTGAGTAAAAAGAATGGTTACAAAAGAATATGTAACTGTAGGAAGTAAACGTATGCAAATTTAAAAATAAAATTATATTACACTTTATTTAAAGAAGCAAACACATTTTGGGGCCGGCCCAGTGGCGCACTGCGCTAGTGCGCCGCTTGGGAAGTGTGGCGGCACTCCCTCCGAGGGTTCGGATCC
>NW_007729579.1:428011-429174 GCF_000696425.1 Galeopterus variegatus
CGCTCCCCCCAGACCCCCAGGACCTCTGCACATGCTGCTTTTCTTGCTTCAAATGCTTGTTTTTTTTTTCTTTTGTAATCAGAAATAACCCGTTTAATTAAAATGTCCACACTAAGGGAAGATCAAATAAATCTAATTTGTTTTATTTAATTGATTAATTTCTTTAATCCAGCAAACACCCACTGAATCCCAACCATGTTCCCAGGTCTGTGCCAGATATTGTTTCCTTTGTTCAGCTTTCAAATCTCAAGTCCGATTGCTACAAACCTTACATAAGGGCTTTTGTTTTGATGACAGTCCTTCGTGCAGGAGTGTCTGTAGCTGAGCCCATCTCTGCTATGTGATGGCTGAGACTTCATGCAAATGCAAACATACTTTCATTTCTCATAGGACAGAAAAACGCTTCTATACTCAGCCATTCCCTTAAGGGGACAAGGCTAACCAGTCCCCACTGCAGTCATTTTTCCTCTTACTATAGAGAACTACAAGTCCAAAAACCAAGTGAATTTCACCATGTTCCTGTTGACCACTTGTTCTGAGATTTCTGCATCAACTCTATTTTAAACTGCTCCCTGAGGCTAACTTTTTGTGTCTAGAGAGTTTGCCAGGTACCGCTGAGGAGCCTCAAGGTTGGATCCCATCGTGAGCACTCTCTGGGGTACACAGCCAAGTCCCCAGTGCCCTGTGCACACTGCCTGTCAGGGGCTTTGTCTCTTGGACACAGTTCAGATAAATAACTCATTTCAAAATTCTTGGGGCAAAAATCTACATGGAGAGCATGCCTTGGTGAGGCCTGAATTCTCTGGGCTGATTATTGATATTAACTCATGTCGGTTTCTTTTTTTCTTCCTTTTTGTCTCTCTAAAAGATCTGAATATACAAGAGATACTCAGCAAACATCTGACTAATCAGGAGATGAATGAAGGGGGCTTGGCATAGTGTTTAAAGTATGTGCTTTAGAGCCAGAGGAAGCTCAACACGCTCTTTCCTTCATGACCCACCCTTTGCTTCTAGACAAACTCCTACTCATCCATCAACAGTCACCTTAAACATCACTTCTGGAAAAATCTCCCCAATGCAATCAATCTGAGTAGGCAGTTCATTTTTTTTTTTTCTTGGTTCCCAGAGCATGTCTATTATGCCTAGTTTAGCACTTGCATATT
>NW_007729579.1:429764-439779 GCF_000696425.1 Galeopterus variegatus
CAAAATTCTTGGGGCAAAAATCTACATGGAGAGCATGCCTTGGTGAGGCCTGAATTCTCTGTGCTGATTATTGATATTAACTCATGTCGGTTTCTTTTTTTCTTCCTTTTTGTCTCTCTAAAAGATCTGAGTATACAAGAGATACTCAGCAAACATCTGACTAATCAGGAGATGAATGAAGGGGGCTTGGCATAGTGTTTAAAGCATGTGCTTTAGAGCCAGAGGAAGCTCAACACGCTCTTTCCTTCATGACCCACCCTTTGCTTCTAGACAAACTCCTACTCATCCATCAACACTCACCTTAAACATCACTTCTGGAAAAATCTCCCCAATGCAATCAATCTGAGTAGGCAGTTCATTTTTTTTTTTTCTTGGTTCCCAGAGCATGTCTATTATGCCTAGTTTAGCACTTGCATATTCTCTTAAAATTATTTGTTTACTTGTGTGTCTCCCCCATTGAATAACTTGGTCCAAGGCTGGAACCATACCTTGTTCTGTAGAGTGTGAGGTCTGTCATATAGTGATCAAACATGAGTGCTTAGTAGACAGATTTCAGTTCAAATCCTAACTCCACCTTTTACGACCTATTTGACCAGGTGAAGTTACTTACCTTCTCTAATCCTCAGTTTCCTTATCTAAAAGATATCTACCGGTAAGTGTTGTTGAGAAAGTTAAATTATTCATTGCACATAAATGTTTGACATGGTAACTTCATGCCGAAGACTTTTTAACTTTCATTTTTAGTATTAATTGCGTACATGTTCGTTAGCCAAACTAACAAATGGATGACCCAAATATATGATCACGACCCCTTCATGACAACTGAAGATGACATCATGAATGAAACACAGTAGGACATAGCATTGACATAATGCCCGCTTTTGAATAAAAATGCAGCTAAAACTATATGGGCATTTTAAATGGTCATTTGTGAAGGAGGCCTGTTAGAAGAAAATAACCTAACCTTTCTAAACTGCTTCCTGAGTAATGGTAAAAAATGCAACTCGATTTAATGCTGAAGGTCTTATAATAGACATATCATAGTCTTACCTGTTTGGGCAAGTGATTTTCTTTGGGAGCCTGCAAGAGACGGCTTAATTGGTGGTCATTAGAATACATGCAGCTGATTATACATTACTTAAAAGCATTTCAGGTCTTTTTTTTTTTTTCCCCTCCACTTTGTAATCTTCTACTCTTATCCTTCCCTGGCAACTTTTCTGCTTACTCCTGAGTGAAGTTCAAGAGATAGACACATTTTCATAAAAATTTGTAGCCTGTTATTCTGCCTCAGGCTCTTCCCTCTTTCTTTAATTGCAGTAATATATTCTTGGAGTGCCTACTGTGTGCTAACTAGACAGTGTACTAAGTGTCAGACATGCCTCGTCTCCCCTTTTCCCAGAGCTCTAACATGGTCTTCCAACATGGCACATAATTTGGTCTATTATTTCATTATTTAGCATCTATCTCTCCTTTCCTCTCACCCCTCACCTCTTTGAAAGGTAACAGCCCAAGGGCAAGAATCTCTGTTTTGTTTCCAGATATATCCCAAGAGGTTAGAACAAATCCTGGTGCAGAGTAGATGTTCAATAAACATTTGTTGAATGAATGAATCTTCACATAACCTTTAGGTAGGTAGTATTATCTTTATTTTGAGATTGGGAAAACTGAGGCCAACAGATATCAAATAAATAGCCCAGCATCACACAGCTAGTTAGTAGCAGCTGCAGCCCTTGGACCAAGATTTGTCTGATTCTGAATTCTATGTTTTCTCCACTAGGCCATCCCTTCTTGCAATGGAATCCTCTTCTGGGACATATGCAACCCCTGTGCTTGTGCCAGCTTGAGATAGGATTTGAGATCCAGAGTATGGCAACACCAGGAGTGGATGCGATTGTGTTGCCAGGTCTAGACAAGGGGGCAGGTCAGGCTGCTGGCCACAAGTAGGGGGCTTGGAGCTAGGGTTGTTTGGCCACACATTTTCTGCTTTATTCTCAGAGAGTTTTCTGGTCTCCGCAGAACCCCATTTTTTTCTGCATGCCACAGGTTAATATAATCTCCCCTGCTTTCTTGCAGACCTCCCAAACTTTCTGTGAAGATTCATGGTGTCTGGGCAGAGATTCTAGTTCTTTGAAGAAAGGTGCTCCATAAATGCCAGGTGTTATTACGTATATTAAGTTATTAAGTATATTAAAATGGACATTTATTGCTATTCTTTCCCTTTAATATCAGGTACTAGGCACCTTGGTTTCTGGACCACTCTAGTTCAAAACCCAAGCCTGTTTTCATCCCCAACTCATTTCCTTTGTATACTGAAAATAAATAAACTACTTGCTGAATTCCACATTCCCATTCTGGGTGTGGATTTTGGTGAATGAGCCATATTAAGAAACCGTGACCCATTGTGGGAGATGTGGTGCTGTCTCCTGTTCTCATTGTGCACACTTTCCAGGCCAGCTCTCCCAGTCCCACGGCTTCAGGGATCATTTACATGTTGATGGTTCCCCAGTCAGCCTCATGCTCCCACTTCACTTTCCAGACTCCAGACTCATTTTGGCAACTGCCTTCTGCACATCTCTGCCAAGGTGGATGTCCAGAAAGCATCTCATATCCAGCATGTTCAAAGCCCAACTTAAGTCTAAACACCCCTCTGAATTCATTGTCTGAATGAGTGCTGTCTGTCCTCTCTTACTCCTCAATTCCCATTTCCTCACTTCCCACAATCCAGGCATTAAATTCTGTCCATTCCAAATCAGAAATGCTTCTCACATCTGTTCCTTATGCTCCATCTCTACAAAAGCTGCCCTAGTTCTGGTCCCTATCTATTGTTCACCTCCTCCTTGGTCTTCCTCACACAGTTTCTTCCCTCCACACAGGGCCACCACAGCTGTCCTTTGATAGGACAGATCTGAGGATATTATACAATCCTTCAACTCTCGGATCTCCAGCATGGGCGCCTGTCTACACGTTTACATCATGAAGAGTTTGAAGCACAGAGTATGCCTTTCCTCACCAGGTGTCCTACCCCCCACCTTCCAGGCATATCCTATGCTTCACACCCTCCCTAACATGCAGTGGTCTCCATTTCTTCATGCCTTTGCACAGTCTATTCTCCTTTTCCTTCTCTGCCACCCAGCAGGCTCCCACACATCTTTTAGGTCCCATCTTCTNAGATATCAAATAAATAGCCCAGCATCACACAGCTAGTTAGTAGCAGCTGCAGCCCTTGGACCCAGATTTGTCTGATTCTGAATTCTATGTTTTCTCCACTAGGCCATGCCTTCTTGCAGTGGTCTCCATTTCTTCGTGCCTTTGCACACTCTGTTCTCCTTTTCCTTCTCTGCCACCCAGCAGGCTCCCACACATCTTTTAGGTCCCATCTTCTTTCCTTTTCCAAATCCCTCCAAGGGGAGTGAGTAACACCCTCCTCTCTAGTTCTGTAGCACTTTGCAAATGTCTTTTCAAAACACTTCCGAATAATATGCATCAGGCACTTTTCTGATCGCTTTACACACTCACCTAATCCTTGCAACAATCCAATGAGCAGTTATTGTCTTTATCCTCATTTATGATTTGAGATGCTGAGACCAGAGTTAACTCACTTGTCCAAGGTCGCTCAGTTAAGAAATGGAATTGACCATTCAGATACAGACAGTCTACACCCGAATCCATGTACTTGACCACTGCCTATTTTGTCTCTCTCTGTGAAATATATGTACCTGCCTAATCCATAAGTTCTTTTGGTTTCCCCAACTCTAAAACCTGTATAATTATTACTAATGGCTATTTCCCAGGCTTTGGGGGAGCATTAACAAAGCTATCAGAAAGTATATATAGATATAGATGGTGAAATGCTAATCAAATATTAAGCGATTATTATTATCATCACCCTGGATGATTGCACCAACCAGTCTCCTGACTGTAATGCATCCTTCCCGTCCATCCTCCACTTTGCCACTGGGTAGGATTCTAGAACACTGAGGAAATAATGTAATTCTGATACCTAAAATCCTTGACTAACTCTTATTGTCTGAAGGGCACTATCCACTCTTTAACTAGAAATGTGGGCCTCGCACAGCCTGGGCCTGCTGCCCTCCGCAGTGTTTTCTCTCCTGCTCCTCTGAAGGTGGCTTACACTCAGCCGTGTGAAACTCACTCGTCACTTTCTGAACACACCCACGACCTATTTCCTCCCACGTCTGTGCCTGGCTGGTTCACTCAGCCTGGCGTTCCTTCTCTCTTTACCTATTCAGTGAGCACCTACTGATCCATTCAGACTCTACTCCATGACACCATCTCTGTGAAGCCCACCCTGATATCCTCAGGCAGAATCAGGCCCAGTTTCTTCATGCTATGATAGGGCCTGGGACAGTTTTTGATCTATCACCCCACTAAAAAGGAAGCATCACTAATTCTATTCAATTGAGTTTTGTAACCAGGTGTCAGCCGGGCCTCCCTACTTCATGGGTACATCAGTTCCCTAGGGCTGATATAACAAAGCACCACAAACTGGGTGGCTTAAAACAACAATAATGTATTGTCTCCTACTTCTGGAGGCTAAAAGTCTGAAACCTAGGTGTCATGCAGGCCATGCTCTGACAGCTCCAGGGCAGGATCTTTCTTGCCTCTTCCAGCCTCTGGGGTTTGCTGGCAATCCCCGATGTTCCTTGGCTGGTAAGTACGTCACTGCAGTCATGTAGCTGTCTCCTCCCTGTGTGTCTTCACGTCATCTTCTCTCTGTGCCTTTCTCTGTGTCCAAATTTCCCCTTTTACAAGGACACCAGTCATGTTGGGTTAGGGCCCACCCTAATTACTTTATTTTACTATGATTACCTCTGCAAAGACCCTACAAGGGTACTTCATGAAAAATCTTTCATGAAAATACTTCATGAAAAATCTTTCCATGAACTTGTTGAAGTACCCTTGTATTTCCATATAAGGTCACATTCTGAGGTACTGGGGGTTAGGACTTCAACAAATCCTTATTTAAGGGGTGAGGGGGAGACACAATTCAAGCCACAACAAAGGGAAATGATGTCTACTTGTCCATACCCTTCATCTGAGACCCTCAGGCAGTCAGAAGGTTTCCATGGAATTTCAGTGATTGCCATGGCTTTCCATTTCTATTACCTCTCCTGTGTTCAAGCAGGATGTTCCAGTTCCAACACATGACCCCTATAATTGCATGTCTTCCATATTCTTAACAACTAATCCAACAAGACCAGGAATTCCATGCATTTAGCAGCTCGCTTAAGATGGGGAGCTGGTTAGAGGGAAAGAGCTCATCCAGCAACTGTCATCTTTCTCACTCCATCTCTTTCCAGACTTTTGGCCAGTCTCCAACCCAGGATCCTCCAAAGGGACCCTCTTGATTTCCTCCAGCTATCTCGGAGACATATTAAAGTTCTTACCTCCCATCCCCACTTGGACTGCTTCCCTCACAGAGACCACCCTTGTGTGATCACGGTGGCTTCTCCAGCCACCTCCTTCCTGCCCAGGATTCAGCAAATAAAAATTCTCTCCACTTGTTGCATTTTTATTGATCACTTATGTGCTGGCAGTAAGCTAGATGCTGGTAATACAACAGAAAGCAAGACAGATCTATTCCTTGTCAATATGAAGTGTAGAGTCTGATGGGGAAGGCAGGTATTCAATGTGTGGTTGCAAATGTGATGAGAGTTATGACAGAAGGTGTGCAGAAGAAATGTATAGCAACAAGTCCTGCAACTGCTTAATGCCAGGCACCATTCTGCACCATGAGAAGTCACTATTCCCACAGAGCTTACATTCTAATGGGCGACACAGACCAATAAAAATGATAGATAGTAGCAAGTGCTCTAAAAACAAAAAATCAATCAAGATAAAGGGGTTAAAGCAATCTAGACATCATATTGCTTGGGATTGGGTTCAATAGCACAGGATAGACAATACAAATAAGGACAGCNCATCACATCTGAGGTCCAGAAATGAAAAAGGAGAAAGTGAGTGAAGGCAAGTAAGGGGCACCTCTCAGCCAAGCCATCTCTTTTTAAGGCACTCTGCCAGAAACCTCACCCAACGTCTTACATTTCAATGGCCACCCATACATGCAAGGGAGATTGGAAAGTGAAATCCATCAGCTATGTGCAATGCTACCCAGAATATACAATATGATCAGAGATATTCATCATAAAGAAGGAAAAAATGGTATTGGAAAGACAACTTGACCTGTTTGTCTGCTGGAGCCATGGAAGGCTTCCAGAGAAAGGGAGGTTTAGGCTGACAGCTGAGAGATGCAGAGGAGTGGCAAAGCCAAGAGCCAAAAGGGAAAGCTCTTTCCCTTTTCCATAAGGGAAAGAGCACTGGTGCAGGTAGAGCAGTAGTTCTGAGGCGCCCAGAGGGCTGGGGCCAAGCTTATCTTTGTACTCCAGTGCCTAGCTCATAACCTGACACAGTGCTAACCTCAAGAAATATTTGTTTACTAAGTATTGGCCTCTGATTGGATGTTTAAGCCACCTAATCCATAACCTCTACCCCCCAAGAGGAATGTCCTCAAAAGAGACTCTCTCAGTTACTTCCATTCTGCTTATAGCAAAGTAAATGGCTCTTGGTGAAAAATCATCTGGTGCCCAGACACAGACAGGGCTGTGTACACAGGTATCCAGAATTCAAAATATAAAACACATACAGCAATAAAAGCTGATCATAACACCCTAATGAATCAGGAACACTGCTTCACAGACCAATGAATCTCATACATCAAGTCTCCTTTGTTGTTTATAGCTGCAGACGCTGCTGAGGTTGGGGTTAAGGTAAGGAAATGAGAAGAAACCTGCCCAGCCCTTCCTGTTGATGAAATTCCAATGGAGCCTGGTTCTCAGGTTTGGTGATGATTGAGCCAAGTCTAAGAGCTCTGACACTGAGCCAGCTTCTACTCTGCTGGCAGACCTGGGAAGCTTGGATGGGGAGGCAAGGAGAAGGGACAGAATGAACATGTACCTTGATCAGAGCCTGGTACGTGGCAGGTATTCAATAAATAGTGGCTCCCTGAATGGCTGGGGTACTTGAGAGAGAGTTTATAGAAGAGTGACTTGAATCAAGTCATTAAGGGTGAGTAAAGGTTCTTGCAAGGGTGATGGGGGAGGGGACAGTATTTTCCTAACTGATTGATAGCCTGGGATTATGACCTAACTTCAAACCACCCAAGCAAGAATGGAGTCCCTCTTGTTTTTCTCTGTGCTGTGTCAAGTAGACAAAAATGCATAGCCCAAGACTCTGTGCAGCTACCATTGGGGGCCCCATAGAGTTATTATCATGGGCCCCAAATGACTATGAGTTTATTGTCCATTTGCTTGTTTTGCTGCAGAAAGGCACAATCATTCCTAGGATGCTGAGTAAAGATTTCTCCACGGACTGCCTTTACTGAAGACATCGTGCATCCTCATCTACAATTGTATGAGGAAATAGATCAATAAATGACCTATTTCTTTCAACCATTTCTCACTGCAAGCTAAAGGTATATTGCCAAAGCCCAAATCAGAAAAGCTGGTCTTAGCGAAATCGATCATCTACTTTACTTAGCAGTATTGTCTCTAAATGACATATTCTTCCTCTCAAAAATTGAAATGTACTGATTTCCTCAAAACAGAAAGGTTTGTCTTCTGTGTTGCTGTTCCAAAAAATGTGTGATCTTGTGCCACCTCAGGAGGGGATTTCTGTTCTGGTGTGTATGTTCAAAAGTTGCCCTCAAAGACAGGAAGATTTATATACTCCTCTGTGGCCTGAGAAACCCACTTTCTTGGTGATTCTAGCATCCAGTCATCTCTTAGAAAGGCTAAAGCAGATGCACTGGGGATTTCTGTTCTGGTGTGTATGTTCAAAAGTTGCCCTCAAAGACAGGAAGATTTATATACTCCTCTGTGGCCTGAGAAACCCACTTTCTTGGTGATTCTAGCATCCAGTCATCTCTTAGAAAGGCTAAAGCAGATGCACTGTCACCCGAATAGAATTTGGGTTCCTGCACTGTCTTCCCCCCAACTGCCCCTCCTTTTGTGTTCCTTATCTCCGTGAGTAGCCTCCCACTTCCCACGCCAGAAACTCAGTCATCCTCTCCAAGTCCCCCCTCCCCCTCCCTCTGCATGTCCAACCCAACATGGAGCTGGGTCTCCTCCACCTCCTCGGCGTCCCATGAGTCTGTCCTCCCCTCTCCATCCCAACCACTTCTGCCTCCACTCAGACCTCCACCTGGATCTTACCTGCATCAGGAATTAGCATCCTGACACCTGTCCCCATTTCCAATTTTGCACACACAGAGCCATCATCCACATACCAGCCCAAGTCATGCAAGCAGGCAAGTCTGCTCATGTTGGGGTTTGTGCCTTTAAGTTTCCAGTGTCTTCTCATCTGTCTAAGATAAAGTCCAAAGTTTTCATCATGGCACACAGGGCCCATCAGAGTCTGGCCCCTACCAACTTCTCCAGCATTCTCTCTCCCACTTTCTGCCTCTCAACTCGGCTTGTGTTGTCTCTTCCTCTGCCTTTTGCACTTACTGGTCCCCCTCACTAGATTGCCACCCCCTCCCTCATTTCATTGGCAAACTCCCACTGGCTCTTCAAATCTCAGCTAAGCTATCCTCTGCTCCCAGCATCTCCAGCTTCCACAATCTGAGTCAGATGCCTCATTCATTCTCCCCAGGGAAGCCACAGCACTGACCCATACTGTTTTGTGATTGTCTATTTGCTTCTCTGTCCTTTACCCCTGTACCCCTTACTCAGTGAGTTCTGGGAGGGCCCAGGTGAATCTTACTCTTCTATCTGCCTCTTGTTCCTCATCCCATGGATTCATGAGTTTGTTGAATAAATGAATCCTCGTCTTTGCCTCTCTCAGCTCCCTCCTGCCCCCACAGTGGGAGAGACACAAGTAAAAGAGCCATCATATGTCAGTGTTATAAAAACCATAGTGAAGTTGTGTATAAGGTGCCCCAGGAGCAAGGAGAAGGGAACTACACTGGCTTCAAGATGTTAACTTTTTGAAAATCAGCGCATGGAAAGAACATCCAAACCTGAAGATCAGCTTAGCAATAATTCATAACTCTAGACCAGTGGTCCCCATTCTCTTACCATATGAAGACCCCTTCCAGTATCAAAAAGTTTAGAGTCCCCCATGCAATGGTAGTTGATGCAGAAAATCCTAAATTCCTCCAATTTTATAAAGGATTTCAACTCATCACAATGCCATCTATAGAAGTTCAAAAACTAGCAGTACATGAAAGTGAAACATGATTTATTATGATTAGACTGTGCCTGGTATGAGTATGGATTCATGGACTCCCAGTAAAATCTCCACAGTGCCCCCACCCCAGGTAGAAGTGGCTGAGGCCCACTGTTGCTAAAGTCATCCAGGCCCTTTACCCCCTGGATCTGGACCAACTCAGGAAACTTGCTGAGGTGGAGGAAAGATGTGGTTGAAAAATGAATGGCGGGTAACACCTTTACAACTAAGTATTCTATTCAGGCATTAATAGATGAGTTCAAAATGATAAGAATTTGTATTTTAACACATAATGAAGAGATTAAATACTTTCCTTTAGGCAACTAATCATGGATTCACTCTACTGTAAAGCCTGCTTGGCAGCCACATGATCTTTCCCAGGTAGCGTGGATCACTTTGTTGATCCCTCTCCCAGCATGGCAGGTGGATTGGCTCAGGGTCCTTCAGAAGCCTATTCCAGTGAATTCAAGCACACCCTTGGCCCCTACAACTTGAGGTCTCATTTTAAGCAGCCACATTCAACCACGACACAACAAACAATCCCCCACACTACTTTGCTCATGCCTTTATTAGCACATCTTCCTTATTCTCTCTTTTTTTAGTTACTTAAGTTATATGTACATATTTAAAAATTCAAACAAAACAGAAGTTTAAAAAATAAAAAATAGAAGTTTCCTACATCACTTTCCAGTCCCATTACCCAAAGATAACCACAGATAGTAGTATAACAGTGTTTTGTTCTATTCTGTTTATCAAAAAGAAAAAAAAA
>NW_007729579.1:440379-442654 GCF_000696425.1 Galeopterus variegatus
TTTTCCCCCCCCCCCCTTTTTTTTTTTTTTTTTTTTTCTGAAATATCCCAGCAAATTCCAACATCATGTTATTTCACCATAGTATTTTACTATGTATTTCTAACAGGTAAAATCTTTTAAAAACATACCAATTTTACCATTATTATATCTAAAAATAGTCATAATCCCTTATGATAGTTTATCTTTTATTTTCCCTGATTGTCTTTTAAGGCGTTTTATTTTTTTACCTTTAGTTTGTTTGAATTCATATTCAAATGAAGTCCATAACTGGTTGATATGTCTAAGTCTCTCTTAATCTGCAATAGTTACAATAATCACATCTCTCTTCCTTCTTTTAGGCTATTTATTTATTAAAGAAACTAGATTTTTATCCTGTAGAGTTTCCCACCATCTGGATTTGGCTGATTACATACTCGATATTATTCCACATGTTCCTCTATTCCGCCTGTTTCCTGTAACCTCCTCAGTAAAACTAGACTCTTGATTACATTCAGATTCAATTACTTTGGGTGAAATACTTGATAGGCACGGCTGAGTACTTCCTGTTTTGTCATGCCAGGAGGCAGATCATGAGTGGATGATCCATGGATTTCAATGTCGTGAGCTGACATATCCACTATAAAGTTTCCCATTAACCTGACACCTACTCATTTTGGCATCCATCAGCGATCATTTTGATGTACTAATTCATTAGGGGTTGCGTAAGAGTGATTTTCTAATTCAATCATTCCGTCTGCATTTGTTAACTAAAGTTCTTTTGTAGAGAACTTTTTCTCATCAACCGTTTGATGACTTAGAGACACAGTGTGTCCAGGAAAGACAGAATGAATGTTCTCTTTATTACTGATTTTCAGAAGAACAACTTGATATCCTAACAACCTCCGAAGGTGATTAATAGGTTAATTTCTTTTTTTGTAGTATCACTTTGAATCTCTAGAGTTTTATATGTTTGATGAATTCATTGCAGTTGTCATTCTCATCAAAACTCAAATTTTCCCATCATTAGCCACCAGGAGCCCCTTAAGGTGGCCTTGAGTTCTTTAGATATAACCACAAAGTTATTAACAGTTTCCTTGCTTTCTGGTACATAAGATGTAGTAAACCTATCTTACCTATTTCCTGCCCTGGATTTGGAATCAGCCGTCACTTTAAGGAGCCCTTTCCCTTTCAATGAAAAATGATATTTAGATGCTACAGTATTCATGACAGGGGGCTTGTTACTTTTGAGTGGTCATTGATTTCAGAACTTTTCAGTGGACCAGACTAAAAAATGTATAATTTTTAGAGCTACAAAAATAAGTAATGCATTTATCCTATTTCCACTTACTTGCTTTTTTATTTAATAATATATCATAGATGTTCTTCCATGTCAGCAATGCAGATCTACATTATTTTAATAGCCATATAATATAAAATAATATTATTATATTTTATATAACTAGTTTCCTATTGGATGGTTTCTAATTTTTTACTATTAAAAACATTGCTGCAGTGAACATCATAAACTTACATTCCTGCCCACTTGTGCAAGTATTCTGTATATTCCTAAAAGTAGAATTCTTGCCTAAAAAATATAAATCCAATGGAATGAATCTATATAAAATCCCAATCCCTGTACCTTAGTATTTTTAATGATTAATGCTACCTGTTTTACTGATCCCTGCTTTTGCAGATCTAAACCTTAGGCCTGGTGCTTAGCAGACATTTGATATTTGTGTACCACCTTGGATTGAGAAAGCCAAGGCCCACAGAAGTAGATGTAAAAAAGAAAAGTCTGGGCTGACTCTTCTGTAACAACTCCAAGAGAGCTTTGGGAAAGTTCTATGCCTCTGGTCCAAGGAGGGTGAGAGATCTGAAGTAGGCCTAAGCCCAATCCATAGATTGGAGCCAAGTTCAGCTGAACCTAGCCTAGATCAACTAACCCCCAGCTAACTTACATAGATGCATGTGTGAGAATAAATTGTTACTTTAAGACACACTGAATTTTGAGGTGATTTGTTGTATTGTATTATTCCTTTTCTTGGATAGAATGACTCAGCATCATAAAGATATCAATTCTGCTTAAGATAATGCATACATTTAATACAATCCCCATAAAATATACCAAGAAAGGTTATTATTACTTAAATAAAATTTTCTTGAACTGAAGTCATAGCTGATAGCAAAATGAAAAGGGAGGAAGACCAGGGAAGTGACAGTAGTGTGTTAAGGTTTTGTCTTGCTTGGGGAAAGTACAGATTTGGTAAGTTTATACATTGATCAGGAAAAATAGGCA
>NW_007729579.1:443490-444508 GCF_000696425.1 Galeopterus variegatus
TTTTCAAATCAGCCAAAAAAGAATCTATCCATCCAATGAAAGAGGAAAAAAGAAAAAAACTCTTGATAAGTGATGTCAGCAGGAATGGCAAAGTGAGACTCTAAAAAGCCACTTGTTGATTAAAACAACAATAACACAGGCAAAATTTGTCAAAATCAACTTTTCCAAAATTTCTTCAAATTAAACAAAGGCTTCTAACAATCCAAAGAGCATTTATTAAAGAAAAATGGCAGAATCTCAGTAAGAACATCATGCTTTGTGGTGTGTTCACTTCCCTATTCCCATCTCCCTTCCCCAGTTCCATGGTAGACTTGAAAAGCAACAGCCCAACAGCCCAACAACCACAGTGAAAACCAGCAGATTTTCAACAACAGTGAAAACCAGAAGCCCAGGAGCCACTGGAGGGGACATAACATATTTACAGCTGGTTAAAATATTCTCAGAGAATTTCCATTATTTGACCTTTCTGGCAGTTTTCTGGCTGGTATTTATATGACCTGACTCAGGTCTCACATAGTGCAAACAGCTTTTTCCCTAGGGGAATTTGTCAAAAGCAATTGCAGGCAATTGTTCAACATTGCAGCCGCTTGAAGCAGTGGTAACAGTTGGGAAGAATAAGAAGGTGACCAAAAATAGTTAAAAGGAAAAGCTGGTGAATGAGATATCCATAGAGGGCTTTGAAAAGCTTTGATACATTTCTGGGAATCTAGAACTTCTCACACTCCATAGGGTGTGCACATGCTAAGAAAAGACCTAAGAAGGCCCTAAGCTCTTGCCTTTGACTGACCTTTAGGCTCTGAGCAAACAGAAAGTGAAGGCTAAAGCAGAGTTGTAAACTGAGTCCCTGATCAGTGAAGACATACCCCAACTCACATACACACAGCCCTCAGTAGAGGCTGGGAAACTTGTTGGTTCCAGGCATTTAAGGAAATCTCTGTGCAATTATCAATGACCACTAGGCTATCTGGGCAGAGACTTCAGTGGCCACAAGACAAAGAACACAGACTTTATAGAATTA
>NW_007729579.1:444679-447010 GCF_000696425.1 Galeopterus variegatus
AGGCTATCTGGGCAGAGACTTCAGTGGCCACAAGACAAAGAACACAGACTTTATAGAATTAGTTCAAGAAAGTCATTAAACAAACAAACAGAAATAGCAAAAGGGAAAAGAGAACAAACACAAACAGTTAACAACAAACCCTAGGGAGAAAAGAATCTGATTTCCAAAGTTCACATGTTATATTATTTTAAATGTCCAGCTTTCAAAAAAAATTATGAGACATGCAAAGAACATCTTTTAAAGTATAGCCTACACACAGAGAAGAAAAAGCAGCCAATAGAAACTGTCCATGAAGAAGCCCAGATGTAGAAATTACTAGACAAAGGCTCAATCATATTTTAGTTATGTCCAAACACAGGAAACCATATCCAAAAAGCTAGAGGAAAGAGTGAAAACAATGTCACAATGAATAGAGATCTAAAGATACAAATAGGTTGAAAGTGAAAGGATAGAAAAAGATATTCCATGCAAAAAGTAACCAAAAAAAGCTGGGATAGCTATACTAATATCACACAGACTAGACATTCAGTCAAAAACTGTTATAAGAAACCAAGAAAAATATTGTATGTTGATAAAGGGATCAATTCACCAAGAAGATATAACAATTATAAACAAATATGCACCAAGTATCAAAGCTCCAAAATATATGAAGCAAACATTGACAAAATTGAAGGGAGAAATGGACAATTCTACAGTAATAGTTGGAAACTTCAATATATCACTTTTAATAATAGATGGAACAACCAAACAGAAGTGAAATAAGGAAATAAAGGACTTGAACAACGACACAAACCAATTATATCTAACAGACATATATAGAACACTACACCCAACAAGAACAGAATACACATTTTTCTCAAGTGCACATGAAACATTCTCCAGGATAGANCAACCAAACAGAAGTGAAATAAGGAAATAAAGGACTTGAACAACGACACAAACCAATTATATCTAACAGACATATATAGAACACTACACCCAACAAGAACAGAATACACATTTTTCTCAAGTGCACATGAAACATTCTCCAGGATAGACCATATGTTAGGCCACAAAACAAGTCTTAATACATTTAAGATTGAAATTTAAGATTGAAAGATCACAGTGGAATGAGCTAAAAGTCAATAACAGAAGAAAAACTGGAAAACTCACAAATATGTGGAAATTAAACAATGCACTCAAAATAGCAATGGATTGAAGAAGAAGTTACAAGGAAATTTATAAAATACCTTGAGACAAATTAAAACAAAAGCACAACATACCAAAACTTATAGAATGCAGTTAAAGCAGTGCTAAGAATGAAATTTATTGATCAAAATACATACAGTAAAAGAGGAAAATATCTCAAATGAATAACCTGACTTTATACCTTAAGGGACTAGAAAAAGAAGAGAATACTAATCTCAAATCTGGCAGAAGGAAGGAAATAATAAAGATTAAATTAGAGATAAATATAATAGAGAACAGAAAAACAAAAGAGAAAATCAACAAAACCAAACGTAATTCTTTGAAAAGATCAACAAAATGAAAATATTTTGCTATATTGACTAAGAAAAAAGAGAAAAGCCTCAAATTACTAAAAGCAGAAATGAAAGTAGGGACATTGTTACTAATTTTACTAAAATAAAAAGGATTATAAGAGAAGACTATGAACAACTGCATGTCAACATATTGGATAAACTAGATAAAGCAGATAAATTCCTAGACACACACAGTCTACCAGAACTGAATCATGAAAAATTAGGAAATCTGAATAGACTTTATAGAACTAGTAAGAAAGTTGAATCAGTAATCAAAAACCTCCCAATAAAGAAAAATCTTGGGTCAGATTGCTTCACTGGTGAATTCTACCAAACATTTAAAGAAGAATTAACACTGTCTTTCTCAAACTTTTCCAAAAAATTGAAGAGGGAAGAACATTAGCATTACCCTGATACCAACAGAAAAAGACACCACAAGAATTGAAAACTGTGAATATTAATGCAAAAATTCTCAACAAAATACTAGCAAACCAGATTCAGCAGTATATTAAAAGGGTTATGAGTCATGACCGAGTGGGCTTTATTCCTGGATTGCAAGGATGATTCAACATACAAAAATCAATCAATATAATACACCATATAAATAGAATGAAGGAAATAAAAACACATGATCATCTCAACAGATGCAGAAAAACTACAGCACCTTGCCAAAAGAAATCAAACACCTAAAGAAATGGAAAGACACCTCATGTTCATGGACTGGAAAACTCGATAATGTTAAGATGGCAATACTCTCCAAATTGATCTATGGACTCAGTACAATCCTTTTTTTTTTTTTTTTTTTTTTTTT
>NW_007729579.1:448010-449555 GCF_000696425.1 Galeopterus variegatus
AATCATGAAAAATTAGGAAATCTGAATAGACTTTATAGAACTAGTAAGAAAGTTGAATCAGTAATCAAAAACCTCCCAATAAAGAAAAATCTTGGGTCAGATTGCTTCACTGGTGAATTCTACCAAACATTTAAAGAAGAATTAACACTGTCTTTCTCAAACTTTTCCAAAAAATTGAAGAGGGAAGAACATTAGCATTACCCTGATACCAACAGAAAAAGACACCACAAGAATTGAAAACTGTGAATATTAATGCAAAAATTTTCAACAAAATACTAGCAAACCAGATTCAGCAGTATATTAAAAGGGTTATGAGTCATGACCGAGTGGGCTTTATTCCTGGATTGCAAGGATGATTCAACATACAAAAATCAATCAATATAATACATCACATTAACAGAATGAATGAAAAAAAAAACACAGCCATCTCAATGCAGAAAAATCTCTTGACCAACTCAACACTCTTTCTTGATTAAAAAAAAAAAAAACTCAATGTCTATGAATACAAGAAAACTTCATCAATGTGATTAAGGACATGTATTAAAAACCCACAGCTAACATCATATTCAATGGTAAAAGACTGACAGTTTTTCCCCTAAGATCAGGAACAAGACAATGATGTCCACTTTCAGCACTCTTATTCAACATAGTATGGGAAGTTTTAGCCAGAGAAATGAGGGGGGATAAACAGGCATTCAAATTGGAAAGGAAGTAAAATAAAATTATCTCTGTTTGCCTGTGACATGATCTTATATGTAGAAAACCCTAAAGATTACACACACACACACACACACACAAACTGTTAGGGCTAATAAAAAAATTCAGCAAAGTTGCAGGATATAAAATCAACACACAAAAATCAGTAACAGTTTTATATGCTAACAATGAACAACCTGAAAGGAAATTAAGAAAACAATTCTATTTACAATAGCATCAACAAGAATTAAATAAAATAAAACACTTAAGAATAAACTTAACGAGGCAAAAAAATGGACACAGAAAACTAAGAAACATTGCTGAAAGTAATTAAAGGAGACAAAAATAAATGGAAAGACATCCCATGTTCATGGATTGGAAGACTTAATATTGTTAAGATAACAATACTACCCAAAGATATCTACAGATTCATTGCAATCTCTCTCAAATTCCTACTGGCACTTTTATGCAGAAATAGAAAAGTCCACCCTAAAAGTTGTGTGGTACTTCAAGGAACCATAAATAGCCAAAACAATCTTGAGAAAGAAGAATAAAATTGAAGGCCTCACATTTCCTGATTTCAACACTTACTACAAACCTACAGTAATCAGACAAGTATGGTACTAGCCTACAGACCTACAGACCAATGGAATATAATAGATAGCTCAGAAATAGACCTTTGCATATATGGCCAATTGGTTTTCAACATGTATGCCAAGACCATTCAAAGGGAAAAGACAACTTTTTTGACAAATGGTGCTGGGAAAACTGGATATCCACAGGCAAAAGAATAAAGTTGGAACCTTTCCTTATACCAAAAAAATTAATTCAAAATGGATCAAAGACCTA
>NW_007729579.1:454141-454934 GCF_000696425.1 Galeopterus variegatus
AATCATGAAAAATTAGGAAATCTGAATAGACTTTATAGAACTAGTAAGAAAGTTGAATCAGGAATCAAAAACCTCCCAATAAAGAAAAATCTTGGGTCAAATTGCTTCACTGGTGAATTCTACCAAACATTTAAAGAAGAATTAACACTGTCTTTCTCAAACTTTTCCAAAAAATTGAAGATGGAAGAACATTAGAATTACCCTGATACCAACAGAAAAAGACACCACAAGAATTGAAAACTGTGAATATTAATGCAAAAATTCTCAACAAAATACTAGCAAACCAGATTCAGCAGTATATTAAAAGGGTTATGAGTCATGACCAAGTGGGCTTTATTCCTGGATTGCAAGGATGATTCAACATACAAAAATCAATCAATATAATACACCACATTAACAGAATGAATGAAAAAAAACACATAGCCATCTCAATTAATGCAGAAAAATCTCTTGACCAACTCAACACTCTTTCTTGATTAAAAAAAAAAACTCAATGTCTATGAATACAAGAAAACTTCATCAATGTGATTAAGGACATGTATTAAAAACCCACAGCTAACATCATATTCAATGGTAAAAGACTGACAGTTTTTCCCCTAAGATCAGGAACAAGACAATGATGTCCACGTTCAGCACACTCATTCAACATAGTATTGGAAGTTTTAGCCAGAGAAATGAGGGGGGATAAAAAGGCATTCAAATTGGAAAGGAAGTAAAATAAAATTATCTCTATTTGCCTGTGACATGATCTTATATGTAGAAAACCCTAAAGATTACACACACACACACACAC
>NW_007729580.1:0-1547 GCF_000696425.1 Galeopterus variegatus
TAACACCCATAATTAGCTTGGAGCAACAGGGACTGCCACATCCCACCATGCCCTTTCCAAGACTCGTGCTCTGTAGAAACTCAACATCCAGGCCAGTAAAATAAAAATATTAGATTTCTGTTGTTTTGTCTCCTTTAAACTTTCCACAAGTATCTTTCCTTTCAGAGATCTGCTTATCTTGCACAAACTAAACCAAGAGGACATCCTTATAATAAAATGGGAATTAATGTCTAGGGCTAGACTCACTTTTACTAAAGTGACAGTTTTAATATATCTTTTGTTTTTTCTAAAGGAATTAAATTAATCAGTAAATAAATCTTAGTGTTTTATAAGGAAGAACTTTTAATGTTCGCTAATATTCATAAAAGAAATGACCTATCTAGAAAAGAGAAGTTCCCCTGCTCCAGAACTGTTGAGACAGATTGAATAGGCATCTTCTGGAATGGTGCACAGGACATTCCTGTTTGGGGAAAGGTTGTGTGCATTGAACTTTATGGTTGTTTCTACCTTGAACATTCTGTGTTTCTATTTATTAGAAGTCTACTATTTGATGTTTTCTTTCCTATTGGTTTTAAATGTTGACCATATGTCAGAAGCCTTCTCAAGAAGCTATGTTTAACAAATACTAATGCGAGGATGAAGAAAAGTAGAGAGAATGGATGTTATCTGATCCTCCAAACTCAAAGCTGTGGCAGAGATT
Source organism: Galeopterus variegatus (assembly GCF_000696425.1). NCBI lineage: Eukaryota > Metazoa > Chordata > Mammalia > Dermoptera > Cynocephalidae > Galeopterus > Galeopterus variegatus. The sequence continues at coordinate 701 of NW_007729580.1, forward strand.
AATAGATTCTCATAGAAAAGAAATATTTATCTTTTTTGTACCTTGAGCCACTTTGAATAGATATCTCAGTCCTTTTTGAAATGCATGAAAGACTTCTTTTTTATTTCCAGTAGTTCTTACACAAAATTTTTATTTCCATGGAAGTAGGGAGCTAACTTTAAAAAAATTTTTCAGAAATCTAGTCTTAGGACTTTTCTAATATGAAATGATGTGTTTGGTTCTAGTATGGATGTAATTTACCTTGGGTTTGATGTTTTAACTATTACCTCATAAGCTATTTCAAAATTATAATCAGGATGCACCTAAGACAAACAAACAAAAAAAGTTGGGCTGGGAGACAAGAAACTTGGGGTCCAGTCCTAGTACTATTATAAACCATCTGTATCTCCTTCAGTGAATCCCTTAAAGACCCTAGGCCTTCCTCTCCTCATCTACCTAAGGGGGAAGTAGACTAGACAATTTGAGAGATTCTTCCATGTTCCTACATCTTGTGACTTGAAAACCAATTACTTTGTGATGAAGTTTTAACAAGCATGGATGTCTTCATGTGGGCCTACCAAGGGATGCTGGAGCTCTAAGATGAACATTCACAATTTTGCATTAGCTCTGCCAGACAAGCAGTGTTTGAAAGTGGGCTAAAAGCAAAATGCCCACCAAACTGAGAAAGGATCTCAAGGTTGAAAAATGAAGCATGCAGTAAAGCAAAGAATTTCACTAGAAGGGTAATTACTTACAGGATGATGGACCTGGCTGGTAGTGACCCAGTAGCATAAGCAAAGTTTCTCCATGTCACCTTCTGGTCAAGCCCAGGTTTATGTAGGCAGCTTACACAAAGCAGTGGAAACAG
>NW_007729580.1:2400-6785 GCF_000696425.1 Galeopterus variegatus
CTGTCTCACATTCAGTGTGTCATCTTTTGGTTTGCTTTTAAATTTTATCTAGTTAAAGGCACGCATCGCTCCCCTGGGAAATGTAATAGCTCAATATATTAGTAGCATTTTGATGGGTTGGGCTGGTAAGACCAAGACATAGGTTTTAAAGGTGTGGAAACATTGCGTTTTTGTTGAATTCTTATGTAGGAAGAATAAACATTTCTTTCTCTTCAAGTGGTGTTTATGTTATTCACCAGAAATGTGATAGATAGCACACAAGCTGGGAGGTGATGGTATATTTATGTGAGACCTACACAAAGTAATCCCACCTGGAGAAATATCCTATAACACAACCATTAAGAATGGCTTGACCAAAGTGTTCCTTTTCCTCTAAGGAAAAATATATCTTTTAATAACTGAATAATTCATCTATTTTGATTCTTCAGACTAGATTATGACCTGAAGTTACTGCAATAGTACAGGAAATCAAGTTTGATTTTGTAATATAGTCAAATGAGTACTTTAGAGTGCCATGTCTGAGATCAATAAGGAAGCAGTAACTACATTTACTGTCATATGATGATATTGATGTAAAAACATAATGGTCAAAATTATAAAATCAATTTCATAATTTAATCAGAAATGTTTATTGATACTGTTAAAGTTGAATTCAATAGCTTCTGGTATGTAGTTAATTTCCTACCTGTCAGAAAAATGTATTGAAATGTTCTTTCTTGAAAATGATTGGAGTTAATTCAGTAGAGAAAACAGAAAAGTTTCTTGCTAATAGATAGAGATTTCTTTTCTGTCCAACCCTTGTTGGAGGGAAATGCTGAAAGCTCTTTGTTTGGTTCTTTCAAATATTGCACAACAAGAAAGTGTCCATCAGCCACACAAGTGGTTGGGATGGTCATCCCCTAAAATATAATCAGCTGTCTCCTTGGGATGGAGAGAGTTTTAACTTTATTGTAAGACTGCAGAAATGAATAAGCAGCACATGTACAGAGGTGTGCTATGGCTCAGTAGCCCCTTATGAAAAGATATCTAGTTAAAAAAATAAATGAGAACAAAGATTAAGCTCTAGAGACTGGAATTCTTTGATGCTTTTTCTTTGCCACTAGCTACGAGTTTTGATCTTTATTCACATCAAGTTGAAAGTATCATATTTGAAGCCAAAGTCATTTAAAGGAATGTCTGTAAGTGTGACTTGTATGTTTGAAATAAAGCTCTTGTGGATTATGAGAACCTGTTCAACCCCTCCAATTTAAGTGAGATAAAGACCACATGCTGAAGGTTTAGCAGCTCATTCAGGTGTGTAAACCATCTGTGTGTTGTGTAACACAACTTTGATATCTTTTATGATTCTTTAGAAATGATCATTTCTGGTTCCCCATTGCATAGTGAATGGAGTCAAGTTTTCTTATACTGGTACTCAAGGGTTTACACTATCTGGTCAAACTATTTTCCAACTTATCTGTTTACTCTCCTACACACTCTCCGTTTAGGTCCATCTTGCATTTGGACTCTCTTTCAAATGGTTCATGTTCTGTTTTTTGTTGGTGATTTTTCTCCACTGTATTATCTGCTTAGCACTTTGGTATTGACTCATATCCTATCTGCCTTGCACTTGCATCTTCTTTTTGGTGAATGTGTCTTGCCTCACTACCTAGACTGTAAGATCCCCGTGGTACGGGGGTCTATATCCTCCAGAACATTACTCAATTACACATTACTTCGTGGTTGCTCAAAAGTGTTTGGGCAACTGAATGTTGTTAAGACTAGGATTCCCAGAGGCAGCATTTTGGAATGCAGCCAAATTTAGGCTTTGGGTGTACTTAAATTCATTGCAATAAATCAGAACTAAAAAATAATTATTAATTAGGATCACAAAATTTCTGTGGAGGATGGAGCTGTGGGTTTCATTGTACAAATGGGGGAATAAAGGTCCAGAAAGTTAACAGAGGTACTTAGCATCAAAGTTGCCATCAGACTTCCAGTTTCCTGACATCTGTCCATTCCTATTTTACTACATCATAATGCCTCCTGAGGAACCAATTCAAATTATCCACTGATGGTAGGAAAGGGGAGGCAAGTTGCTTTGAAAATTAACAGAATCCTTTGAGTAGAAGGTGATGCTCTAGAAGTTTTAATAATTGATTATGGAAGATACCAAGAGCTTTATTTGGATTGCTAGTTATTAGTTTTTGAACTTCGGGTATAAAATATTTAATCAAAAAAGGTAAATTCAACATTCCAGCAAAGAACAAAGCTAAACTACCGGAAAAGATATATTGACTCTATTTTGGAAGAAGGAAATAGTTGGATATGTGTTCTAACCCTAGGCGTGGGTAGGATCTGCCTTTAGGATTCTCCTCTTTTCCTCTTCAATTGGGCTTCTACCTGATCTCTCTGAGCTGTCTCCTGCTTCCCTGGCATTTTTACTTGTCTTGATTAATCTTTTAATGTCAAACGCTCACATTAAAGATCCAAATCTAAGTTTTGTTAAGTGTCAATTATGTGCTTACACAAAGAAAAAAAGATATACTTAAGCATGAAAAAATTAATATATAAGAAAATATAAAGGTATATTGAATGCCAGTGGGAGTCTGTCTACAGAACATATATGTTCCAGCAAAAATGACTTTAAGACAAATCTTGTTTTCCCATTAATTCCCTTATATGTTTCTATGGGAATAAACATCCCATCATTTGGGTTAAGATGATCAAAACAGAATGTGTTGGGCCATTGATGTACACATGCAATATTATTTAAGATATAATGAATATTATAGCACTTTTCTCATGTAATATCTACCATTCATTGAATGCTTACTATGTGTTGGAACTATAAGTGGTTTATATACCTCATTTAATCATCACATTATTATATTCTAATATTTATATTATGATCCTCACTTAAGCTTAAGACTATAGTCTTTGAAGTCAGAGATACATAAGTTCAACTCGTATCTCCTTCATTTGCTAGCAATGAAACCTTAAACAAATTAATTAACTCTACTGAACTTCAGTTTTCTCAGCTGTAAAAATGAGAAGAATAAAAACACACACCTCATGGGATTGTTGTAAGTATTAAAACAGAAAATGTATGTAGAGTGTTTAGGAAAACCCTAGGTTGCATATGTACGATAACTGTTAGCAATTTTTCTTTGCTATTAATACAGATGAAGAAACTGTCTTGAAGAAGTTAAATAACTTGCTTCAGGATACACAGCAAGTTAGTGGAAAAACTCAAATTTACACCAGGTCTCTCCAAATTTCAGTGTCTGGAAGAATATTGCAAGGGCCCATGAAACTACTAGGGAGTGAACCAGAGCAGGGTAAATTAGGATGGAAAAGAAAGAATATACGTGTATGAGACACATTATGAAGAAAAAGATCATTGAAAAACTGTAATATAAAGGGAGAATGATCAAAATGACCTCAAGATTTTCAACCTGAACTAATGGGAAAGGGAGCTTCTCATGCCCTCGGACTGGAGCTGAGGACCCTAAACCTGCACCTGCTGAAACTGCCAACGAGGTGCAGCCTCAGCTGTGTCCAGAACTATGTATGAGAGGCTGCCCGTTTTGAGGCTCGAGAGGCTGAAGTTCCCCTGCCTCTGCTGCAACGATACCCCCAGAAAATCTTAGCAACAGCTATGCTGTTGAGATCAGAAGCAAAGGAAAAAAACACTACTTCCATCTTTCCTCCCATTTTCTCATCTTCCAACAGTTCCTCTAACTGGTAGACAAGAACCCAGCAGGCAAGGTTGTCTTGGAAATGTAGTTCGTAGGCTTCCAGCCCCAGCATTAAGTAGAATATAACAGGTCCGGCTGTGCGGCTGAGAAACAAAAGATAAATAACCAGCATAGGAGGAAACATTACAAGAACTAGGAATTTCAGGAGGAAGAAATGGTTTTAGAGAAAATAAGTTGTTACAGTTGTGGGTAACATATCACAAGGAAAGGTAAATGCTTCTGCTCTCAGAAATGCATTAAAAATAGGATACATTATTTGTTGAAATAGACCCATAAAATTTAATTAAATTCCATTACCTGTGATCATGTTTTAACATAGAGGAAAAGCTAATTGAGGTAAAATATGATAAATATAACAACTGGGTAATATGTATATACCATCTTCCAGTTATTTCTCCTGTTATCAGGTACTACTTAACAGGATTACATTTTCATTCATCTACAGAACCTCTGATAATTGAGTCATTTGAATGGTGAAGATCTGTAGGCACATGAACTGTAATCCTTTTTATAACATACGTATAGTTCTGTCTCCTTTTTATAACATACGTATAGTTTCCTAAGGGAATGGAACACTGATGCTTTGGCATGGAAAGTTCTCAAGCTACCAGGCTGTCTAAACTTGGTGGTAAATCCCTTGACTTT
>NW_007729580.1:7473-8828 GCF_000696425.1 Galeopterus variegatus
TTGGCATGGAAAGTTCTCAAGCTACCAGGCTGTCTAAACTTGGTGGTAAATCCCTTGACTTTGTATTTATTTATTTATTTCTGTATTCTAGAAGAAAATATGGAAGAACCACTGATTACTTTCTGAGTATTTCTTTTCCTTTAGGTCTAATCCTTTTCACACTACTTACTTTCCCCTGCTTTTCTTTATTCAATAAAGATAGAAAGCACCTGTATCATGAGACTCAAGTTCTGTAAGCAGATCAGGAAGGCTCTTAGGCAATTCTACACATGCCACCTCTTCTGTTACCTGCAAACATAAAGCCTGTACAATGAAGTTCAAAATCTACAGCTGAAAGGGGTGAAATTTTAAAAAAATAATTTGCCTGTCAAATTTTTTTGTTTTGAATAGAAGGTAGTTTTTTTCTGTTTTCATTAATACTATTTTCACCCTATGATCAAAATTTTTAATGACCTTCCTTTTAAAACTTTTATTGTCTCCCTTGGTAATTCTGGAACAAAAATAGCTAACAGAATATGAATGTTTTATCCGTGTATCAATTGCCTCATCCTTTGCCTACATGAAACCTTAGATTAAGTTCTTTACTTGCTTTGATGCTTTTCTTGACTACCCCAACTTATAGTGATCTCTTCAACATTTTAAAAAATGGTTTTACAAAGACATCCAGGGCTTCATGTTATATTAGTTGGAACTGGACCGAGGAGGGGTTTCCTCTCTCATCTATCCATGGAAGCAGGGGGTGATGGTAAGCATGCCCATGAAAATGGTTTCATTCATTCCCCTCCAGCTCTCCACCTATAAAGTTTCTTCCTAATCTCCTCTATAGCTCTTGGTCCACTGGTTCATATCCTGCTTTTAAGTGTTCAAGACTCTCCATCCCCTCTTCCACAAAGCCTGGGCAATGGCCAGATAAAATGCCCTCACAGGGACTAGGGCAGATCATAACAGTGCTCACCAATCTCTGTGCTTCCCTGTCTCTTCCTGGGCACATTCCCTGCCCCACTGAACCTCGATGGAGCGTAAGACTGGTTCTGGTCAAGAGAATGTAAACAGATTCCTGGCTGCTAAAATCTCCCACAAAATGCTCTGCTCTCTTGTTTTTCTCTTTTGCTGGGCATATGCAAAGGATTCCACAGAAAGCTGAAAGTTGAACCATTTACTATGTACAGCTTGAATCTCTGAATCTTGCATGTAGCAGAGCTGGCTCTATACCAGTAGGAAACAAACTGTTGTCAGGTTAAGATGCCAAGATGTATCATCATCATCAATCATCATCATCATCATAGCAGCCACCCTTAATTGCCTGACTAATAAATACATCCTGAAGAAGACCCATTTGCCAAATTAGGGACCTC
>NW_007729580.1:8895-9693 GCF_000696425.1 Galeopterus variegatus
CACAGCTTATGCTATTAAGCACTAACCTGTACTCTGATGGCCACCATGGCTTTGGAAGCAGGACACCTGAAAATGTCTTAGGTCTATTTGGAAGGTCCACTAACTGAAGAGCAATGTGAAACAAGATGCACCTGACAGGTATTAGGCAAAGGAAGGGGAAACTGTGTAAGAGACCTCTGGCTATTTTCCCAGTCTGCATGTACCTTCATTCAACTTTAATAACCTCCATTTAAGGGTATTGATCATATTTTTACCACTTCCACCTGCACCCAGCCTAGTAAGACCAAGCCCTGCCTCTCATGCAGCCATGGAACTCAAAGTGGGGATCCTAAGTGAAAAAGACCCAGGGCCAGTTCCAGAATTTGGTGCACTGAAGATAGGTCAAGGGAGCCAGCCTCCCACTTCAGGAATACCCATGTTAGGTCTGAAATTTCCACTGGGTAAATTTAGGAAGCACTGTCATTTTCTAAAAGATGAAATAAACAAAAAGAAAAGACAAAGTACATTTTTCCCTTTGTTCTTTAAACTTTAGGAATTTAAGCATCTGTTTTAAACTGGTATATGAGAGCAAGCAAAATGGTCACTTAAAAAAATTATTAATATTATTTTTTACATTCTATGATGTTGTTGTAGAGCAGTTGGGAGGGAGGGGAAGAGGGGAAAGGGGAAGGAAATGAGATGGAAGAAGGAGGAAGGAGGAGGTGTGGGATTGAGGTCTGTGGCACCCCTGTCATTCTCACAGGGGAGACCAGGGGGCTTCCAGCGGTGGCTTGGTCATTGCTGGGCTGGGTGCAGATG
>NW_007729580.1:11024-14848 GCF_000696425.1 Galeopterus variegatus
ATGGCTGACTTTATAGGTACTTCCATATCTGGTGAAATATGGTGCACCTGGGTTGTGTAGAAACACTGGTCTAGGCCTGAGTCTTTACATGAAACTGTGACCCTTGCAATTCTATATTCCTGACCAGTCTCCTCTGAGTGGTCCTGAACCAACTGGGGGGCAGATCAGCTGTCCTTGCTGTGCCCCAGTGTTCCCTGGGTGGGCCCATCTCCTCCACCACCTGTGTTCCAAACACTACCCATGGAATAGGCCATGCTCTGGTACCTTGCGATGACTCACCAGCCTATGAGTGGCTCATTTTTTTCAGTTGTTGTGGCTCCTTGCTCCTATATGGGTCCATGGGAACCCTGTTGGTGGTACTGCCAAGGCCCTCTTCTCCCCTGCCGCCTCCAAGCAACTTCATCTGAACGGCACAGCTGAGGTTTTTGCCAGCTCCTGCTCCACAAGCTCAGCAGCTCCAGCGTTAAAGGGCTGAGGCACAAAATGGTCAAAGTGTTTTTTTCTTCCTCTCATTGTGCCTTCTCCCCCTTCATGTACTCTATAGGTCTCTCCTCCTCTTCCCCTGAGCTATAGCAGCCCCAGCTTGGCTGTCATTGCTTTTTAATAGTTGTAAATTGGTTGATTTATGGGAAAGAGTGATGCGGGAGACTGTCTATTCTGCCGTCTTGACCGGAAGCCTGCAAAATGGTCATGGTTTAGACTACAGCCCACTCATATCAGATTTATCACTTTCAATCCACTAGGGCTTCAGCTTCTAGTTCTGGATCTCTATTTTCCATTTCTGCTCTGGCTCCCTTGGCTTTAGCCACTGCTTCAAGGACTGCTTCAGGTTCTTTAGATTTTAGCTTTTCACTAGCCTTTGATTTCTCGAAAAAAAACTCTCAGCTTTTCTCAGCCTCTGGTTTTTGGAAAAAAATTCCTTCCTCTAGACTGTTCCATGGTATAGCTCCCCTTCCCCTACTCCCCCCCTCACCCCCACCAATTGCAGTCCCCTTTTTAGGGAATGAGGATTAAGACAATATTTTGGGAAAAGACCAGCAATGAGGAAAAATAGAAGATGGGGCAAAGAATTAGAATCTATGAAGTATTCTTTTCCAAGCATCACTAATCTTACAAAACTCTGCGACCTTAAAATAGGTTCATATTTAAGTTCTGTCTTATCTGCCAGAATCTGTATCATTTGTCACAGACTTAGAATAAATGACTACACTCCTCAGATTCTATCAGCAATATGGAACGGGCTAGTGCCTTTATCCTCACACTCCAAGTTGAGCTCGCACTTTACTGATGGTGATATTTGGAACTTGATGGGATACCAGATGTTCCAGCAGCCTTTCCTTAATGTAGAGCTTCTATGATCAGAAAGCTGAGTGGCTATATTTGCATATGAAACTGTTTTCTACGGCAGTGCTGGGAATATTAAGTGGGGATGCTCCATGGAGCTCTGGAGACTTAAGTCCTTAGCAATGATTTAGGAAGACCTGTTGCAAATGACTACAGTTAAATTAGCAAGCTGTGCAGCTGATGGCCTTGATGTGGGCTCCAGGAGTATCTCTTCAGCCAGCTAGAAATTATGGCTCTGAATTTTTCTCAGTGCTCCCGGGATGGATTAAAAAAGAATGAGGACCCTACCCTAAAGGAACTTACAGTCTAGTTGTCTAAATAAGACATACACACAGGAACATTAAAAGGTGACATAAACAAGGTGAGAGTGTAGGACAGACTGTTATGTGAGCACTGAAGGGACTGAAGGTGAAGTAAAAGTCATTTTGCTGTCTTCCTCTCCACATGCTTAAAAATCTCCCAGTAGAATAAAAAAAGAAGCATCATTATTGGACTACTCTTTGCTGTTTATTTAATTTCTAGATTAGTCAGTCATTATTTTCAAAGCTGTCAATAAACCAAATGCAATTGCTTCTAATATAGTAGTCTACTAAAAGCAAAGATAAATAAATTATGCCTTCTTTTTTTGGGAATTAGAATGGTACTTCTCTTGTATAAACCCTTCAGAATGCCCTGTGCCTATTCTACCTCAGAGTTTCAGCCAGTCCTCAAATCTGTTGTGCTTGAAGCCATCTAATGCTACTATTTATTTTATTTTCCTATTTCTGTTTATCTACAAATATGTTAGCATTTACATTTTTGGTAGGGATCTTCATTTTTGTAGAAGAATCCTAAGTGATTAAAATAATTATTCAGACTAAATTTTTATGGTCAACTTGATTGCATTGAAAGTATCAGGCAACCTGAAAATATAGCTGTAATGAATCATCTGGCTATATGTAATTCTGCTATAATCTCAGAATTTGTTTCATTCTGATCCAGGCATGAATATTATATAAAGACACAAGGAATACATGGATCATAAGCAAAATACAGACACAGAAATGAGGTATGGAGTAAAACACTGCTCAGGCTCTGAAACAATGAGGAATTCTTTTGAAGGATTTCCGACAATGTGGAGAAACAGTTACCAAAGCCACAGGAATGCCAGGCCTAAAGCCCTGGCTACAGAATCTGAGTTTAAAGAGATGATGATGGATTACCCAGTTCTTACTTAAGACCCTCTCAGAATCCCATGGTGAATGAAGCCCTGGTCAACACGTTTTTCACAAGGTTGTAGTAGTAACTGAGAATGAGTAAAGAGAGGGAATAAAGTTGAAACTAGAACTAACTATGAAGATGGGTTCAGTTCCTTAATCTTTTAAAGATATTTTCCAGGTGGATCGACTGAGCTGTGTAACATTTCCAAACATGCGAATAAATCTCCTCATCTATCATGATGTCACCAATGACCCTAAAAATCTGCAGTGCGTAGTTCATCATGAAAACATTTCATGGATGCTTTATTATTTTCTGTGAATGAGGGTAAACTCAGGTTTTTGGAATTTGGGACTTGTTCATTATGGGCTTAGGCTGAAGTGAGTTTGGATTCAACCTTCAGCATGAAGACGTTTGAGTATAAAACTACAAGGTTCTTTATTAAATTTAAAATCGTGGGTTGCATGTTGAACGGCTTGCATTCCATCCCATTGTTTAAATTCATCAAATCGTCACTCTGGAATTATTTCTAACAATTGGGATGACTTCATTTACGTTTGTTTTCCCTTTCTATTAATCCATGACAAACTGTGAAATTTGCCATTTTTACCATAACCAGGCCATGAAATTTGTCATCTCTCTCTGTAATTTACATGGAGCCTTGGCTATAGATGCATTTCAGGCAGAATGATTGCTTTCCGTCTGACACAGAGGACAGAACAAAGGAGAAATATACACAGAATAGAACACAAACAAATTCACACATCAGAAAGGGCGTTTCCTTCCCGTTAATTCTGTAAAGCTGGCTAAAATGTGCCAACTGCCTCCTAGGAAAAAGGCTGATGGGACAAACCAAGGTAACATTGTCAAATCCGAGAAACAATGAAATGACACTCCGGGGAGAGGGGAGGACTTAAAAGTGGAGATGTCTTCACAAACTGGAATGAGATGGAGGGATGTAGTGGGAAATTGTATGAGTAATGTGGTCAGGAGTCATTTGGGAGTAGAGTTTCAGAGGCAAGCCACCATCACAGTACAAGAGTTTTAAAGCTTGTTCGCAAGCTATTGTTCCTGGGATGGTGGATTTCCCCTTCTCTTTCCACTCCCTCTTCTCCAAAATTGAACTTAAATTAGGTTCTTCCATGTCAGATCAATGAAAAGTCCTCTGAAAAATTTGTGTTGAAACTAGACTGGACATTTTGCAAGAAAGATCTTATATGTGTTTCTAATAATCTTGGCTGGGAAAAGGAAGGAAAGAAAAGAGTTTCACTGTCCATTTTCCT
>NW_007729580.1:14970-15906 GCF_000696425.1 Galeopterus variegatus
AATTTGTGTTGAAACTAGACTGGACATTTTGCAAGAAAGATCTTATATGTGTTTCTAATAATCTTGGCTGGGAAAAGGAAGGAAAGAAAAGAGTTTCACTGTCCATTTTCCTAAATTGCAAAATACAGCATCTTTTTTGAACTGTGGACTCTGACAAGCTAGGTTATTAACACTGTGGCAATAGCTAACTGACCACTAAAAAGGAAGGTCACTAAGCCAATTAGTGCATAATTTTGGTGTTGTGAATCTCCTTTGAAGAAGGAGAAATGTGACTTTGTTTGAAGGTGGATATAAAGCCAGAAGTGAGGGGGATGAGAAGGAGGAGACACCTGAGCAGTAGCTCCCTCCCCAGTGTCCCCGTCTCTTTCTGAGTACAGGGGAAGTGGGAGAGCACGTGGGGATCACATCATTGCATGAGCCTCAGGAGACAGAAAAGGGATTGATACCCTAGGGTCTGTCATAGTGCATTTAGGCATTTTTCTCTAGTGAGAGGACACTTTTATTTTCTAGGATGCAGAGTGATTTATTGAAAGTGGATCATCACTTTCATTTGGTTTATATGTAAAGTGGGAGATGGTTGTGGAGAATGGAGTTCAGCCAATTGCTTTAGCTAACTCATGGTTATCTTTGCCTATGGTGAATTGCATGGATAGTAGGAAATCTCAAAGGCACATTTAGTTATCTGTTTTATTTGCCCTTTCACATTGACTTCTACATCACTAAGAAAATAGGAGGTTCTGATTCCCCCAGTTCTGTCATTATCACAAAAACCTCTCCCCATTGGCTCATTCTTACCTCTTTCTCACCCACAGAAAAGTTTCCATTTTACATAAATAAACAGCTGATTTTAATGCTCATTTTGGAAAAAGAAGAAAAAAGAAGACAGCAATCATGCAAAATCTTCCTACACCCCTGCATACTGATTGTTAAAATGTT
>NW_007729580.1:17128-18014 GCF_000696425.1 Galeopterus variegatus
ATAATAGCTTATTGACTTCCCTTCATCAACTCTGAGTATCCCCATCTTAAAGAACTTGTACACTGATAATTTTATAGACCAAAAAGTGGTATGCTGTCTTACATTGCACTTTTGTGATTATCAGTGAAACTGAGCATTTTATATTTTCTTTGCTGTAAACCATCTTTTATCCATTCATCTTTTATGGTATTGCAGTAGCCATGAGAAGTCACCTCCCAGACCACTTAGTACAGGAGTGTCACCAACTGATGGCTCCAACTGCAACACCTTGAAATCCATTGTCCTGTTTATGTCAAAGCCACGCCACCACTGCACTGCTCCCACTGCTGACTGAGAGTGTGGGAATACTAAGGCAGACCCATTCTTAGGAGTCACAGCGCTCCTTTGTCAGCTGACTTGTCTTGAGGACTCTTCTATGACTTTTTGATACTTCCTTAGATTATAAGACAGTCTGCACCTCTCCCCACATCTCTAATGGCTCTCCCAGTCTGCCCAGCCCCCTCCTTATTTCCTTCCACCTGGGCATTTTCACTAATATTGTGAGTTGAATTGTGTCCCCTCAAAATTCATACATTGAAGTCCTACCCCAAGTACCTGAGATTGTGGCCTTATTTGGAAATAGGGTTGATGTAGATGTAACTAGTTAAAATGAAGTCTTCCTGGAGTAAGATGGACCCCTAATCCAGTTATGACTGATGACCTCATATAAAGAACTCCACGTGAAGATGTCACTTACAGAGAGAAGACAAAGTGAAGACGTTGGGGGAACACCATCTACAAGCCAAGGAATTCCCAACACTGCCATAAACGGGGGGAGGGAGGCACGGAAGAGATTCTCCCTCTAACCCCCAGAAGGAACCAAGTCTGCTGACACCCTCTAGTCTTC
>NW_007729580.1:18482-21723 GCF_000696425.1 Galeopterus variegatus
TACCTGAGATTGTGGCCTTATTTGGAAATAGGGTTGATGTAGATGTAACTAGTTAAAATGAGGTCTTCCTGGAGTAAGATGGACCCCTAATCCAGTTATGACTGATGACCTCATATAAAGAACTCCACGTGAAGATGGCACTTACAGAGAGAAGACAAAGTGAAGACGTTGGGGGAACACCATCTACAAGCCAAGGAATTCCCGACACTGCCATAAACGGGGGGAGGGAGGCATGGAAGAGATTCTCCCTCTAACCCCCAGAAGGAACCAAGTCTGCTGACACCCTCTAGTCTTCAGTTCTGTGAGACAATAAATTTCTGTTGTTTAAGTCAATTGGTTTGTGGTATTTTATTATAGCATCACAAGGACACTAATATACCCAATAAAATCCTCCCACTTTTAATCCTGTCTTATCATCTGCATTTGGGACACTTGGAATAAGATAAGGTTTTTATGAGCTTTTTATATATTGAATATTAAGCATCTGTCATATTCTTGCAAATATTCTTTGAATTTTTATGCATTTTAACTTAGTTTATGTTATTTTAACTAACAAATAATGTAAATTATTATGTGTTTAAATAACATTCCCATGGGTTTGTTCCCACCTGCCCCTTCCTCCCCGCTTCCTCTTTCTTTTCCTTCCTAGAGAGATGATAGATATTTATCCCCTAACCCCCTCTTTTCTAGTTTTTAAGGTTTGGACTTTACGTTCAGCTCTTGGGTACACTGAGAACCTAATTTGTGCATGTAGTAAAATATAAAGTCTGTGGTATTGTATCCAGTTTTTAAAAAAACTCTATTCTCTTTCTATATATGTATGTGCATATTATATATATATATATATATTTTTTTTTTTTTTTTCCCATATGAATGCTTCCATTTGAACTTTTGAAACACTTTTTCAAGCATGCTAAAAAAGAAGAAAAATGCAGTTGGGGGTTTTGTTAGCTATGCTTTAAACAAACAAGTCAATTTGTCAGTAATTCATATAATCGCAACATTTAGTTTTGCCATCCGAGAACATCGTGTCTCTAATTTTTCGATAATTACTTTACATTTTTCAGAAACTGAAGTTTTCTTTACATAGGTCTTTTGTATGTCTTGCAAGAATTACTTTTAAGTACTTTATGGGTTTTACTTTTATAAATGTCATATTTTTTCTTACATTCTAACTAGTGTAAAGAAAAGTTATTTATTTCCACATGGTCATATGATAATCAACCACTTTTAATGAACTCTTTTGTTAATTCCAATTTTGGTGCCTTAGTACTCTTTTTTAGCATCCTCTGTGGTGGTAAATCTCATAGAAACTTTGACTATGAGAGCTGGAAGAATCTAAAGGTCATCCTACCATCCCATTTTATAGACAATCCATTAGGGAGCCTCAGCACCACGCTGTAAACATTATGAAAGGAAGGCCCTGGGAACCCCCCACCCCGTCTTCCTGGAGATTTTTAAAGCAAAGATCAGACAGATCAACATATAGAAATGATTTAACATTTGTGAATATTACTGTGACAAAATAACAACAACCATTTGTCAAGGTCCAGATGATCTGCTAGGTACTTTACACGGACTATCTCATTTCATTCTTACAACAATCATTTGAAATACAATTGTTCAACATCACTGGCAAATGTATCTAACTAGAATTTGTCCTCTTCTCTGTCCAGTCCTTCTGGAAGGGATTTACCAAGTGATTTATCAGAGTTCTGTGTAATCCTGGTTACCATGATTCTTAGACTATTATTAATGATTGAAAGAGTTGATCCAGGCATTTGCTGCAGAGAACAGATGCATCATCACCATCCCTACACGAAATACAAAATAATAAAAAAAAACTAACAACTACTTAAAAGGTTTCATTAGCTAGGTCTGAATGCCTAGTCAAAAAAAGTTGAATTGCTAAGTATATTTTAAGCCTCAACTATCTATCCTTTTGGAGACTTTATAAAATGATCAAGATAGTTTCTACCCAGAAAGAGTTTGCATCTAGAGTCGTAGAATCCCCATGATGGGTGGGACTTGGATATCATCTGGTCCAACCTACTATTTGATGCAGCTTCCTGATGAATCCTTGGCCAGACTCTTCTGGAACAGCTTTCTCATTGATAGAAAGCCCCACCTTTCTGAAGTCTGTCTTCTGGTGTCTTCCATCTGCCTCTACCTAAGTGCCTTTTAGAGTCCTGGAGGATAAGTGAAACTTTTAAAAATATTTGAAGACTACCACCATGTGATGCACTCACATTTCTCAGCAAAATCTCTTCTTTTTCCTGCTCCCTAGTTTCCTCAAGCCTTTGTCATGTGAGCCCGTTCTCCTTCCCGACCTGCACCCTCTGACGTGGTTCTCTCTGTCAGTGTCCCTCTTACAGTGCAGGATCTGGTACAGAACAGAGTGGTTAGGATGTGGTACAAACAGTGCACAGGAGAGAGGGTGTGTTGTGTTATTTGATCTGGATATTAAACTTTTATCAGTATAGTCAAAGATCTGATCGGCTTTTATGTAGCAATTGCACTACATAGTTAGTCTCAATTCCTATGCAACTTTTGATTCTCCATTGTACTCACAAATTTGCTCCTCCACCAATCTTGTCTGTCTTAGTAGACAGCCCCACAATTCATCTAATTGCTCCAGCCAACACTTGTATGTCATTTTTGAATCCTTCCCCCTAAACAACCCACTCTCATGTCCCATCTGCTCTTCCTTCAAATTGTATCATCACCTCCACTCTTAGCACCCCAGTCCATGTCACCTTTTTCTCTCTCTTGGACTGGTGGAATAGCCTCTTATCTTGTCCCAGAGTTTCCTTTTTGTGAACCTATTTAATATATTCTCCACACAGCAGGCAGAGCAATCTTCTTAAATTGTAAATTCAATTCTGACATATCCTTACTCAAAATTCTCCAGGATTCTTCAATTCATACTCAGACAAAATTCAGTTTATTTACTGTGGCCCACAAGACCCTCCATGGTCTGGCCCCTTTCTATCTATCCCACTTTCTTTTCACTTCTTTCCTCTGCTCTGGCCACCTCGGTCTCCTTTCTGTTTCTGTTTTTATTTTTTTATTATTTTTATTTTTTTCTGGATTTATTGAGGTATCACTGACAAATAAAATTGTGTATATTTATGTTGTCCAATGTGATGTTTATACACACACACACATACACACACACACACATTGTGAAATGATTACCACAATAAAGCTAATAAACATATCCATGTAAGGTGATGGATAT
>NW_007729580.1:22144-25360 GCF_000696425.1 Galeopterus variegatus
CGACAAATAAAATTGTGTATATTTATGTTGTCCAATGTGATGTTTATACACACACACGCACATTGTGAAATGATTACCACAATAAAGCTAATAAACATATCCATGTAAGGTGATGGATATGTTTTTTCTTACAAAATATATTTTTTTATTGTGTATATTTACAGTATACAACATGAAGTTATGGAATACATATAGATAGTTAAAAGGTAACTGTTAGTGAAGCAAATCAACACATCCATCAACTTTCTTTCTGTTTCTAGAAGACACCAAGCTCCTTCCTTACTCAAGTTTCTCTTACATACTGCCTCCTATGCCTAGAATGTTCTGTCCTTGGATAGCTGTTCACTTGATTCATTTATGCTCAAATGTCACCTGCTCAGAGGTTCATACTTGACTATTCTAACATAAGACCCTCCCAATTCCTCATAGACACACTCTATTTCCTTACTCTGCTTTATTTTTCTTCCAGGCGCTTATCGCCAGCAGCCACTATGTTTATTTGTTCATTTGTTTAATTTCTGTCTCTACCACTAGAATGTCAACTCCATTAGAGCAGGAACTTTGTCTTGTTTTCTGCATAAAGATGCCTAAACTGATTCCAGACATATACTAGGTACTTCCTGACACTAGTAAGTTCCTGACACATATTTGTTAATAAATGAATTATTGAATGATGGGCTATATTGAGTTTGTAGTTAAATAAACTCTTCAGTCCTGTTTTTTTTTGTTTGTTTGTTTTCTTTTTTAAAGATCTCCTCTATGCATTGTGGTTTTCTAAAGAGCTCAGCAATTTTATCTTGGGTGCATAATTTCTTCTGAGCTAAAGGATTTAATTCATTCTTTCCAGCTTGCTAGTCTTATATTTTCCTCTCTTGACGTAGGCTCTACTTTATCTTACCTAAACTTGTCCATACTCTCCTTTCTAGTCTAGACATCTTTCTTTTTGACAGATAAGATGAAATCTGGGACGTTCTACTTAATTCTGATACACATTAATGTATTATCTGCTAATCAACTCAGCAGATCCTGTCTTCTTCCATACTCTCGTTTTAAAATAACAAATTAAGAAAAAAATAGCTATTTTCCTAAGCATTTTCTCTAAGTTTCACCTTTTTCTGGGTCCACTTCATTTAGGAAAACAGGCCTAATACATGTGAAGCAATGAGAAAAGAGTATAACATGTTTCAAAATTAGGTGATTTGGTACATAGACTTTAAAGCTTTCAGGAAATGAAATGATTACAGAGAGTTTGCAGAATTAGAAAAAGTTTTATATAGGACGCTTCCCAAGTTTTAAACATGCTGGTATATGTTAACAAGTAAAATAATAGAGTTTTAGGAAGAGTGTAATGTTAAAGAGAATTTAAATTAACTTAGCAGACTGGGTGCTGGTGATTCTGTCAGAGTACATGTCTTAGTTATGCATGACTTGTATCATCAGCCAAAAAGATGTCAAGGTCCACGTATGGTCAAGGGTAGAGTGGCATAGCATGTTCAAACAAAGGTTTTAGGTCAGCAGATAGCTTGGAGGTACTCTTGGGGAGTGTGCTCAGTAATAAGAGCACAGCAGCAAGCATAGCTGACCATTTTGAGAGAATAATGCTTTGCTGCTCTCCTGGTCCAGAGACTCAGCCACAATTTTCCCCAAATAACTTCACATTTAAAGGGCAGAAGCACTGTGTTTTTGTGCTCATGTATGTGTATGTGTGAGCTTGTGAATGCATGCATACTAAGAACATACACGTCAGTTTGTACCATAAAGGAAGGAGCTTCCTTCTTTATTGAGAAATTAAATTTTTTTCTTGTTTTATTTATTAGTGAGGCTCTACGGTCTTCAATGACCTTGTAAAGTTCATTGTAATGGCTCTAAACAGTAAGAAAAAAATAAAGTTTCACAATTGAAGTGTTTGAATGGGATGAACCTTTAGATCTAGTGATATGTTGATTCAGAGCACAGGAAGGAACTTAGGAAGACTGTCTGTGCTGGAAAAAGGGTCTGGTGGATGCCTTGAGAGTTGTTTTTTTCCATAGTGACAGCCTAACCTATTGGTAAAGTTGGCTGAGAGCTGATAAACATTACGGAGCATGAAAGTTATATCGCATGGCTAAGTTTTGCTTTTTCAACACCTGTGCAGTTGGGCTGACCTAACTCTCATTTCCTGTTTCCATTATGGTTGTTAGTCCTAATTCATCCCGCACAACGGTGAATATAGAAAAATAAGAGTCTTAGAAACCTTTCCTTTAGGCCTATGGCCTATTTGGAAGACACTATTGACTAGAACTTAGTGACATTCCATAATACTAATAGCAAACAGTTTTTTTGAGTGCTGACTGTGTCCGAAGGCTTAGTGTCATCTTTAAATGTACTATTTCAGTTACACTCCCTCATAACAGTCCTATTAGGTAGATACTGGTTTTCCCCCCACTATTCAGATAAGGAAACTAAAGTTGGCATGACTGAGGAACTTGGCAAGGCCACTCTTCCAGAAGAGCAGGATTCACACCTAGTTCCTTCTGAGCTCACAGCTGAACGGGGCTCCAGATCTCGACTTCTTAATCACAATGCTGAGGCACTTCTCCAGTGCTAACTCCTATAGTGCACAAAGTCCATACTGTTGGAGTGATGAAGAAAAGGCCTGTGAGGGTCACAGTTATCAGGGACTTCTCCGACTTAATACACAGAAGTGGGACTTGGACCTTCACTTGGGTTATTTGGAGTGAACCCACATCAGGAGTACCTCCCACTGGCTCAAGGTTAAACTCCTCAATCTGTTCCCTCTAAACCAACATAATAATATCAGCATAAATGAACTATATAAAGAGATGGAGGCTTTGGTTTTTGTCATTGTTTTTTTTTTTTTTTTTGAATCCTGATTCTTGCCACCTTGCCTACTTTAGAGTATTTGGATAATTACTTTGCTTCAGTTTACATGTTAAAGCCATGTAGGAAATGCAGACTATGAGTAACTCTTCACACTCTTTGTTTTCTTTTGTAATTTGTCTGTAATTATCATAGCATGATAGTTAAGATCAAAGTCTTTGGAGTCATAGTGCCTGTACTACGGCCCTCTGTATCTGTGGTCAACCAAGTGCAGATTAAATATACTCAGAAAAGCAAATTGCAGCTATACTAAACTTGTAAAGACCTTTTTTCTTGTCACTATTCCCTAAACAATACAGTGACAGCTATTTACACACCTTTTACATTGTATTAAGT
>NW_007729580.1:25512-27426 GCF_000696425.1 Galeopterus variegatus
CTCAGAAAAGCAAATTGCAGCTATACTAAACTTGTAAAGACCTTTTTTCTTGTCACTATTCCCTAAACAATACAGTGACAGCTATTTACACACCTTTTACATTGTATTAAGTATTATAAACAATCTAGAGATGATTTAAGGTATACAGGAGGATGTGCGTAGGTTACATGCAAATACCACACCATTTTATATCAGGGACTTGAGCATCCCTGAATTTTGGTATCCAAGGGAGGTCTTGGAACCAGTCCTACATGTATACTGAGGGAGGACTGTATAGTATTTGAGTCCTAGCTCTTCCACTTATTGGTGGTGGGCATACCATCTCTGTGCCTCAGTTTCCTTATCTATACCTACCTTATCAGATTGCTGTGAAGGTTAATAAGATATAGAAAATCTTAGAAGAGTGTCTGGCACATAGTAAGTACTTAATGTATGCTGACACTACTGTTAAGTAATAGTCGTCAATTTTATTGGTGGTGATGATCAGGCATGTCTATTATCTTCCTGGTGACTAGTAGCATAATATTGAAATACTTGTTGCATAAAAGACACAAAAATTTTGTTTACAATGTGATTTGGGCCTTTACTGTTAGAGGCAATAATCATAAAGGATTCTGAGGACTCTTTCTATTACCAATTTATACAATGTCAGAATTCCAAGAAGTCCATGGAGGTCCCTGGGTGTGGCCTGGCTGGGCTTATAGATGGACAAAAAGAGGCCAGAGGTTCACAGAGCCCCAGTGAAGCATCCTGGGCAGGATTTTCATCCCATCTGAGACCCTAACAGCAGTTTTCTCTGACTCATAACACCCCAAAATGCCTCTAGTTAATCAGGTGGCACATCAAATTCTCATTCTCTGACTCATAACACCCCAAAATGCCTCTAGTTAATCAGGTGGCACATCAAATTCTCAAAACACATTCAAAAAACAATTCATCCTGATTCTCTTTAGCTTAGAATGAAACATTGGTCACAAAGCATTTCTTGGGAGATGTTGATAATAATCAGTGAAACCAACCAGGGCTGCCACACTGCCTGGCTCCAGGGGCCACAATTCCCATTGTCATCATTGTCTGCAAGAATGGTGCCTCTTGGGGTTGTGCCATGTACTGTATAGCTCTGGCCCAGAAAAAGCAACCAGTGAGATGTGGGTCATCATAGATGGGGAACAATTGGAATTGTTGGCAATGGATATTCTCAGATCTTTAGTATTGGTTATAATATGGCGGCAGGTGTAGCTATCTTGTGATTTATGTATAGTTTCTATTCTTTAAAAAAAAAAAAAACTCGAAAAACAAATGGGCATTTATTTAGCAAATATTTACTGAGGACTGTGCTTCAAGAACTATGGAACACAGGAAACTATGGATGCCCTCATGGAGCTTATGTTATCATGAAGATGTGCAAACAACTCAGAAACAATGGTTTGGGTTGATAAAGACAATTAATTTGAATTATGTGATGGAAACAACTAGCTGGACAGCCAGCTACTTTTCTAAACAATATGTTTGTATGTGTCATGGGGGAGGGCACGATGTAGGTAGAACTTATACCTGAAAATATACCATGCCAGGAATCTGTTTTTTTCATAGCTATTTGGCTTTATTTTTCTTCTGAGGGTCAGAGTCAATATTATTCTGTCTTAATGTGATGGGGCAGTCAACAGGATATTTGAGGTCTAGGATGAAGAATGTTGCTATGCAAAATTTGAAATTGCCAAATAATGCCATAGATTTCAGCGGTGTCGCTAAATATGCTCAAATTATCAATTTTATGCAATATTTAACATTGAGTGATTAGGTCAAATTATATCATATCAAAGACTATAATATTTTTATAACTCATTGGTGTTCCTCACTCAAGGCTAGTGCTCCCAATCTGCCCACCACACCCAGTAAATTTGTACCTATAAC
>NW_007729580.1:28037-34833 GCF_000696425.1 Galeopterus variegatus
CCTCACTCAAGGCTAGTGCTCCCAATCTGCCCACCACACCCAGTAAATTTGTACCTATAACACTGCTCGACCACGCCAGTTGTCGGACTCTTTTACATGCTGGGAATCCTGCACTGACTGGGCCAATTGTCAAGCTAGGGCTGGGTCTGGAGCTCCCAGACCTCTCAAACCCATTCACAGACTGGGTCACAGACCCTTCATATGCCAGGCTGGGTCCCCAGACCCCACATATGCCAGGCTGGGTCACCAGACCCATGCAGGTCTATGAGCTAGGTAACCAGCCAAAAGGTCCTTGGAAACCGTAGGTTGGAAAGCATGGATGGGTGTGCCGGGCGGTTGCCTGAGGCTGATGCCCATCTGCTTGTTTCACTGAAACTCACTCTCTCTCTCTCTCTCTCTCTGTAGAACACAAGAATAGCAACAAAACTAAAAAGATACATCGGCGCCCATGTGCACTAACTCCACAATACCCTTTGAATGCATTTTAATAAACAATTAACATTTTCTTTTTCCCTGAAGTGAGTTCCTCATCCCTTTATTTTTCAAAGAGCTATTTCAAAAGAGAAGTTTGGACTCTATTTGTGGTGCCATTTTCATAGTTGCATTGGCAAGGACTTTAAAAAAAGTCACACACACATTTGAATCCATGTGAACATTTTGATTGCTAAACCTCAAATATGTCTTGGTGGATTAAGATTTTAGGAAAAAAGACATGCCCAAGGTGACAACGTGTAGAGAAGCCTCAGCCCACAGCCATCTGAGCTGTCAGGGACATTAAAGCTCATTAACGAGATTCCTGTACAGAAACACTCTGGGATCATTACTCAGTCATGTGAGCCTCTCAGTCAGTCTCGCATTTTACAGTTCTTAGAAAAATCTTCTCATTGATGTTGGGGTGTTGCACTCAAGCTGAGAGCCTGAGGTCTTTCATTGAAAGGCAAACATATTGGTTTTATATCTTGTGCTTTCTGGAGGGTGTAGATTTTTTTGTTTTTGTTTTTTTAAAGTGACAATAGTGAGAAAATGGAAGGAGAAAATGCCGTCACCTGTAACTATATTAAACCGCCCACCAGCTGTTTATAACACAGCACATCATTCCATCCTAGGAGAGGTCTTTAATATATGAAAAAGAAGTCCTCCCTGGGGGATTAACAAGCAGAACAGGGTGAAATGCTACACGTGCTTTTGATGGTATGAAAGTCATATCTTTTGCAAACTATTGATATTATTTTTCTACTGTTTTCTTAAAGATTAGCCTTAGGGAATTTAAACAAGTAGGCATAAAATCTCCGGCATGATATTTAATCAATCACATCTTGGCTGTGGTCAGCTGTGGACAACGCAGATGGGGCTAAGCTGTCCTCCTCACCTGCTACGTGGGCTTACTCTCAGGATGACCACAATCGTCCTGTCCTGGAACACCCTCGTCTTGGAGCAAGCCACATCCTTGAGCAATCTGGTCATACTGTTGGCCTCTCTGTGTTTGTTTATGGTGTAGTCTGAAGTTCTTCTTTGCAGGCAAACTAGACCCTTAAAGATGTAAGAGGAAACAAATGAGACTTCAGAGATCCGCCTCTTTGGGAAAAATGTGGGGATTGCATAGTTCCAGGAAGAAAGGGGAAGAATGATGAAATTGGTGTAGGCTGGTGAAATTGCCTGTGGGCCAGGCTAGTATTTTTAGATATTTCATATTTTTTAGATATTTCAGTTAGCTGGTGTATTACTCAGGGTTCTCCAGAGAAACAAAACCAATAGAATGTGTACGTACAGATGCTTCTCCACTTATGATGGAGTTACATCCCAATAAACCCATCATAAGTTGAAAATACCATAAATTGAAATATCATAAATCAAAAGTGTGTTTTCAGCTTATGGTATTTTCAACTTATGATGGGTTTATCCAGATGTATCCCCATCATCACATACTAAATGTGTGTCATTTTTGTTCCATCATAACATCAAAAAATTGTAAGTCAAACCATCCTAATAGGAAATTGTGCATAGAGTGAGAAACTTATTTTGAAGAATTGGCCCACATGATTATGGAGACTAGCGAGTTCAAAATCTGCAGGATAGGCTGGCATGCTGGGGACTGAGGGAGAAGCTGATGCTGCAGTTCAAGTCCAAGAGCCGACTGCTGGAAGAATTCCTTCTCTCTCCGGGGAGGTCAGTCTTTGTTTTATTAAGGCCTTCAACTGATTGGATGAGGCCCACCTACATTAGAAAGGGCAGTCTGCCTTACTGAAAGTCCACTGGTTTAAATGTTAATCTCATCTGAAAAACACTCTTGCAGAAACATCTGGAATAATGTTTGACCAAATATTTAAGCACCATGGCCCAGCCAAGTTGACACATAAAATTAACCATCACAGCAGGTTTCTTGTCAACTAGACTAAATATTATACAATTGCATCGTGTCAGATTCCAAAGTACTTAAGATAGGCCTAGGAAGAAGTACAGTGAATATGTGTCAGAATCTTTAAGATAGTATATAAAAAATTAGGTAACAAAAAATAGAATATTAACAATGGAATGTAAGAGTCTGAATAATAAAAAATAATAGCTAACATTTATTTGGTACTACCTGTCATGAATGTGTGAATTCTCACAAAACTCTGAGGTAGTGAATACCCTTTAATCAATAAACTCGTTCAAATTCCAGCTCTACCATTTACTGGCTATGTGACCTTGTCAAGTCCTGTGGCCTTTCGGTACTTCAGTTTCTTTACTGGAAAAACGGGAATAATAATAATAGGACCCACTGCTGAGTTTTATTTGGAAGATTAAATGTGTGACCTCACACCAACTGTTTATTATAGTGCTTGGTGTATTAGAAGCACTCAATAAAAGTTAGCCATTGTTATAGAGGATCATAGAACAAAGATGGTGGGCCAAGATGGAAGAATGTAGGCATGAGATCCTTCTGAAACCTAGAAGTACTATATTTGCTGGGCATCCCTGCATGCTAATAGTCAGCATGCTTATAAGTAGGTAAATAAATATATCCTTTCACTGAATTTTTATGAACCTGAAATTTCACTAGAAACACCACATTTCAGTCTCCCTTGGCAAATGCAATGATCAATTTCAATTCTGCCAAAGGGAAATATGAGGGGAAGCCTGACACATTTCAAGTGTCTTCGTTAATACTGTTGTTTTTGATAATCTTTATTGAGTTTGGATACCTTTGTTTTGTTTTTTTCTATTTTTCAATGAAAAAAATTAAATTACAAAAGTTATAAAATCATATTACAAGAAGTTTAAAAAATTGAGAAAAGAAGAAAATACATAATCTCATTAAAAAAGCTGCCTCTTCATGCGTTTTCCTTCTGGTGCGTTTTCTATTGTATTTGTTTTAGTTAGGCCAAAATATGATTGGGGGGGGATGATCCTTCCTCTGAATAGCAGAGGTATTTCTTCTAGTGAAGGCACAATGCAATTTATGGTTGCTTTAATGCTTAATTTAATTAGGATTAATTTAAATTATCTTAAAAGATTTAATTTTTGATATGATTAGAATTTGCTTTTCGGGCCGACCCCGTGGCGCACTCGGGAGAGTGCGGCACTGGGAGCGCAGCGATGCTCCCGCTGCGGGTTTGGATCCTATATAGGAAGGGCCGGTGCGCTCACTGGCTGAGCGTGGTGCGGGTGACACCACACCAAGGGTTGCGATCCCCTTACTGGTCATGAAAAAGACAAAAAAAAAAAGAATTTGCTTTTCATTTAAGAATGTTAGTGGTCTTTACTATAATTTCATATTCTGTAATTCATAGGAAAACAACACTGCTTAAGAGTCTAAATAATTTGAGATCGAAAGAGATCAAAGTAAGATTAAGGAGACTGGGACAATTTATTTCTCTGTACCTTGTTCTCTTTTTTACATGTTGGGGATATAGCAGACAAGGTCTATTTTCATGGAGTTCTTATTATAATCTCATAATGGGGGAAACATAATAAACAAGTAAACACATTTTGAGTAATAAGTGATGTGAAGAAAATAAAGGAGGATAATGAAATAAAAGATTGAAATAAAGATTGATCTGAAGGGGCCTGTTTAAGAAGGTGATATTTGAGCTAATACAGAATCATGGGAAAGAGCCAACATTTGGTCTAAGAATCAAATTAGGAATAGAAGATATAGGCATTTCAGATGGATTACTCTTGACCTTAACTTCAGAAATTTAAAGAAATGTGGAGCTTTCAGTTGAGATAAAATTAATTTTACACACAGAAGCCCCTTTCTGTTGCAGATTAAAAAGTCATTTGGCTTTGTTAAAGCCAAAATAAACATATCTCTGGAAGAGAAGCAGGATAAAAACAAAAAACAGTGAGTAGAGATGGAAACCATAGTAATGCTGGGCCTTGTGGTAGATAGTGATTTCTTTCATAAGACACAAAAAAGTCATAACTTAAAGATTGCTTAAATTCTAAATTTTAAATTTCCGTGCATCAAAAGATACCATAAAGTGAAAAATGACATGGCTAAAGAAGATACGTGTGATAAGCATTAACTGACAGGATTAGAATCCAAATCATGTAAGAACTCCTTGTAAGTCAATTAGAAAAAACCAACCTAATGAGAGAGTAGTCAAAAGATGTAAGCATGCAGTCCATAGAAAGAAAATCCAAATAACCAGTATTACCAGCATCATCAATATCTATCTATCTATCTATCTATCTATCTATCTATCTATCTATCTATCTAACTATCTATCTGACTTTCTAAACGTGAGGAATCTGGTAAGTGTTAAAATAATCAGTGTTATAACCCCACTATATGTATATATTTAAATGCAAGTAGCCCTTCAGACCTTCATAGTGGAGTCCAACCTCAGTTTCAAAGACTTTATTTTAGGGTTTTTTTTCAATGAGCAATTTTCTTCCACTTAATCATTCCTTATTTGATATGGGGTATTATAGATCAGTTACTACTATTAATCAACTAGAAGACTAAATAAAGTCAACACCACGGACACATGAAGGATCAGTTTTGTCAGCTGGCATGAACCGTAAAAGGTGGAATCTGTGTGCCTGTGTCATAAATTGCTCTGCATGATGATACAGCTTTTGTTATTTGCAGAAAATTCTATATTTTTGTTAGGTCAAGAAGCCTGTAATTTTTCAAGTGATCCCTGAACCTTATTTAATGCCACAAACCACAAAAGGAGCTGGGTTGAACTTTGGTGTCTGCAAGTTGGAAAGTAATAACTTTCCCCATTTCTTCTGTGAGTGACTTGTGCCACGTGATGAATGCAGACCCTTCCCTCACAAGGGTTTCCTGATATTATACACTTGTAGCAAATAAGGTTAGAACCTTTAAAATATAGCATTTAGTAATGTGCTGGAAATAGCTTCTTCTCAATTCTGTTAAAGGTCACCGCATTTGCTTTCCAGGCGTCCGTCATTTTAGCTCAAACCTCTACTGAGTGGAACTGAGAACATGCTCGCCTTGTGTCTTCAATTTTCCCAAGCTTGAGAGTAAAATGGCAGGGTTTTTCACATAAAGTGGTGTGCGTGTGTGTGTGTGTGTGTGTGTGTGTGTGTGTGTGTGTGTGTCTAGGTATGTGCTCTTGTGAGATTAGATGTATAAATGCACTGTCAACAGAATCTTCACGTTGGTCACATATATGCACACTGTTTTTTCAATTGGAGGTAAGGTTAGACTTATATTCTCTCAGTCCAGAAGCCAAGCTTATGCAGTGACATTGGGGCTCCAGCAACTAACTAAAGGAAAACAAACTCCGGAGAAAGCACTCAATTATTTGTGCTTTGCCTTCAACACTCCACGGACTACCCTTCACCAAGCCATAGTACATTAACAAGACTGTAGCCAGATCAGCCAGATGAAATTAACATCAGCCCACAAGCTTTGCTGCTCTTCCACTGAAAAAAATGAATTCATTAAACCATTGATGTAACACAAGAAAAAATAGTCAACCACAGCATTGCTATCAAAATTAGTACTTTGATGGTAGATTGAAACCAGAGAATATTTCACACCAACCGATACAAATCAAGGCAAACTCAGTGTAAAAAAAAAAAAAAAGGCTTCTTTTGTAAAGCATGGTTTCATCATTCCTAAAATCATTGCTGTCATTTCTCAGCACCATTGATATCCTCACCTTCGTCACATCACCATCATTAACGCCATCATTATTAACATCATCTTCATCATGCTTACAGTTAGCAGTCGTGGTTCTTTTTAGAAATATATTGCAGCAAACTGAAGTTTGTGTCTCCCCGAATGCATACATTGAAATCCTAAACCCCAAGGTTATGGTAATAGGAGGTAGGGGCTTGGGGAGGTGATTAGATCATGAGGGTGGAGCCCTCATGAATGGGACCAGTGTCCTCATAAAAGAGACCCCAGAGAGCTTGTTTTTTCCTTCTGCCATGTGAGGGCACAAGGATAAGGTACCATCTGTGAACCAGATAGTGGGTCCTCACCAGATGGCTGAATCTGTCGGTGCCTTGATCTTGGACTTCCTAGACTTCAGAACTGTTAGTAATAAATTTCTGTTGTTTATAAGCCACCCAGTTTAAGTTATTTGTGTAATAGCAGCTTGGAAGAACTAAAACATACACTAAAGATTAAAAGTGATCCATATATGCTAATAACTTGTACTCTGTGCTTGTGCCCTAATTAATTATGATCCTCTCTCTGCCCATTAAAAACTTTAACTAGGGGCTGGCCCGGTGGTGCACTGGATAGTGCGCCGCTTGGGAAGCGCGGCGGCGCTCCCGCCCCCGGGCCCGGATCCCACCAACACACTCCTTCCCGCCCCCCCCCCCCCCC
>NW_007729580.1:35784-53210 GCF_000696425.1 Galeopterus variegatus
AAAAAAAAAAAAAAAAAAAAAAAAAAAAAAAAAAAAACTTTAACTAGAACTGCAAGGCCAAGGTCTAAATTCTCTTCCTCCATCCATGACCTCTCTTCTTCTGAATTTTCCATAGTAGCCGCTGTCTGGCTATTAATGATTTTCCATTTGCAATTTTTTTTGGTCATTCACCATCTTTTCAAATGTGCATATTTTCTTGTTTCAACTAGAATATAATGGTCTTAACGGCAAAAATTGTGTTTTGTACATTGGTGTAAATACCATATTATTTAGAGTAGTGCCTTATATGTAGTACTATATAGTATTTAATAAATATTCAACAATATTTATCATTAGACTGCAATTTTACAAGAAAAATGGGTAATTTGTTTACAGTAAATGTGTTCCCATAAGTGGTGTTAATTTACCTAGATAGGCTTGTATGTAGAGACTTGTGTGTGCTTCTGATAGAGACTATCATGAGTGCCTGGTGGGGGCGAGGAAGGCAGTCAAGAAAGTTGGAATTTGTATTAAGTGGAGAAGATTTTTCAGAACAAATCTGACTTGGTCTAGTTTGTAAAATGTTCTCTGCATGTGACATGTAGGTTCAGTAAAGTCTGTTAAGAAGGTTGGAGAAAATGCGCTTGTATGTAGAGACTTGTGTGTGCTTCTGATAGAGACTATCATGAGTGCCTGGTGGGGGCAAGGGAGGCAGTCAAGAAAGTTGGAATTTGTATTAAGTGGAGAAGATTTTTCAGAACAAAGCTGACTTGGTCTAGTTTGTAAAATGTTCTCTGCATGTGACATGTAGGTTCAGTAAAGTCTGTTAAGAAGGTTGGAGAAAATGCTATAGGAGGATGTAAAAGTGAAATTGGAGAGTTGAGCCAGTAGCACAAAGAGTGAGATTGTTATGGGAGAGCCGACTGGACTGGTGAACAGCATTGAAAAGCAGGGCCAAGAGTTTGCAGTTGCACTAGACAGATGACAAGTGTCCTTAGAAGATTTCCAATTACTGAAGCATGCCGTCCACACAAGCACACATAAAGCATCGCTTCAGTGGCAATAAGAAGTAATCAAGGAGAATAGGTTCCCATAACTCATAGACGGAATAATCTAGATCTGAGCAGGGGCTTGAGCAAAGGACGGGGAATGATGCACAGTGGGAACTGCTTAGACCTGCAAGTGTAGAAAAGGCAAGATTAAGACGATGACATTGTCACTTATACTGGAGCCTCAGGGGAAGAGAAAGGATTTGCCTTTGTCTGTCCCAAGGTAGGAAGAGTGAGCAGCATTCCCAGTTAATAAGAGTAGGAGTGTGGAAGATCGTCCCCTGTCTAGATCCTGAGAGATCTCTCCTTAGGCTCCAGCTCATGGATGATGACGGGAAGGCTTAAGAATACATAGATTTTGCGCCGGCTAATGGAGATATTGTTAACCTTTTAGTAGAGAGATGGTTCAGAAAGCTACTGATTGGAAATCAGGAGTACTGGGTTTTATACCTAGCCATGTCTTTTAATCGCAAGTTAGTAACTCCTCCGAGCTTTTGAAAGACAAGAGGAAAAAATCAAACAATTTCTAACCAAGCTTTTATATTACGTGTTCTATTCAGGGTTTTGCCCTCCCCCTGCCTCATTGCTTAAGATTCAACAGCATGGTGTTGGTATAACTCCTGGATTCAGCTCAGATAGCAGCACAGAACTCCTACAATCAGCCACCATCATTACCAGTATCTGCATTTTATGATATGTATTGACTTGTATCCAATTTTGTTCAAGACACGTTTTTTTCAAGATTGTTTTTAGCTGAGTTTGCTGCAGGATAGCTATGTTAGCTAAGACAAAGATGAGGAAGACTAGGCTACTAGAAGACAGGGAGTGAAGGAAACAGAGAGCTTGGAATGAGAACCACATTTTTAGCCTGTTTTGATCATGTGGGACTTTCCCACTTGAAAGGGGTTTGGGATAAAGGATGTTGATCAATAAAACATACAGAAGTGTATCTACATCTTTACAAAGGAGAGTGCAGTGTCTGTGCTCGTAGACCCACACTCATGCAGTTTATTTTCTTCAACATGGAAATGTCAGCTTGTGTGAGTTTTAAAATAACACCCTGCCATGTGAGCTCACTTCATTTGGTTTATTTATTTGTTGTAAATGAAATAGCATCTTGTCGCAGCTTGGAATTTCCCAGGCGCTTTTGAATACATATATCTAAGCTGTGGGAAGATATAGAGATATATTTTCTTGACTGATGGTTCAAAATGCCACCCACACCTGAATCTGAAGAAGCTTCTTGATCTAGCTACCAATTTCAAGGAGAGAAGAGAGGAATGTGTTTAACTGTGTGATGGTAGTACAATCAGCAACATCCAGATATGGAAAGATCTATAGGGCATATTACCTGGTTTTTTAACAAAAACCTTATAAAAATGAAAACAGAGAGATGAGATGGAACCCATAGATTAAAAGGGACTTCAAATGCTTATCAGTAGATTGCAATATGTGGATGTCATCTGCATCCTAATTAAAAGAAACAACACCAAATATAAAAATTAATGACATTTATGAGACAATTGTAAATGTGAATGCGGACTAGATGTTTGATATTTATAAACTATCTTTAATTTTTAAAGCTATGATCATGGGTTTTGATATCCATTATATTTTAGAGATATATGAGATACATACTGAAATATTTGCAGATGAAATGATATGATTTGTTTCAAAATAATGTGGGAGGGGGAAGTGCCTGAAACCAGGATTGGTCATAAATTGATTATTGTTGAAGCCGTGTGGTGGGTACATTCCCTTAAGAAATGGGATATAGACATGGTTGCCCTTTGGGCAGTAGGTGTTACTAATGCTGAAGTGTGGGAAGAATTGCTAAGAGAAAGAAAATATAATTTATATTGTGTTAATGGATTTCCCCCCAGTTTCCAAACTAGAATCAGGAGAAAAAAGAACCTTAGTTTTTCCGGTCTTGCTGTTTCTATCAGGCAGTCCTCTTGGCCTTTTTGTAGAGGCAAGTTCCTTGCTGAGAGGACCCCTACGCACTGCTGAGTCATAGCACTTAGACTCAGACGTAATTCTTCTGGATTCCATGTGATTTCCAAGCAATAAATATGCTTTAGAGAGACTTCATTGGGAACCCATATCAAACAGCCATTGCTATGGCTTCTCTACCCTTCGCTTTCTGAAGCCCTTGGAAAGTTGAGGTGCACAGCTCTCTTGCACACTGACCTTCCTCCCCGTACTGGTATCTATAGTGGACATTTGTTGTTCTCAAAGCATCCTGACTTTCACTGGTGGATTCTCTTCTCCGTTCCTCCATTCTACCTATGGACCTCACTTCCTGCTCTAGAGGTGGGCCTAGATTGGCTTAATCTAATCAGTATATTCCATTGGTTATGGTCATGGTTCTGGGGAAGACACATGCCCCATGTTGGACAAATCAATGCACATTTCAGTGCTGTTGTAATACTGGGGCAGAAGGAATCCCTTCTACTGGACTTGAACAAGGATGACCGCATCCCTGACTTTATCGGCTGGTTACCCTACCACCTACTACAACGAGGAGAGCAGGAATTAGGATAAAGCTCATATTGAGGATTGATGAGCAGAAAAATGGAGACATTTGGTCTTTGGAGACAAAACTGAGATGTTGGATAAATCAGCTGTGACACTGCCTTTTCTTGGGACTGTTCAGTTCTGAGGGCCAATAAATCTCCATTGTTGTTTAAGCCAAATGAGTTTTGATTTATTTCTTATGTGACTAAGGGCATCTTAGTAAAAATGGAACATTCTCACCTATCGACACAGAAATACTGGGGATGTCATATTTCAATGAAGAATCCAGGGGTGAAAATACTTTGTTCACTTTGCCTCTTGAAATGCTCTACACTCCATATCAGAAGTGTTAAGGCAATATTGAGAAGACCTATCTGAAGACATCAAATAAATATATGTTAGTTAATTATACAGACCTAAAGGCATAATTTTGCTGAGTCTGATTTTGTTTGATAGACCCAGAAAGTCCTAAATAGTGCCAAGTGAAAGGGTAGAGGTGATTCTTCAAGATCTGCAGAGTAACCTGCATGACATTACCAGATGTTAGAGCATGGTGTTACTAGCCGTTGAGTGCTAGAAACAGAAGGAAAGCTGAGTTTAGTGCTATTTGTTTCTGTTTTCTCTTTTAAAAAACTCAGTTCAGCATATGAGGGTACTTCAAAAAGTTTGTGGAAAAAATGGAATGAAAAGATAACACAAATCTTTCATGGGCCTTTTTAAGACCCCTGGTACATTCTCCAAATGGCACTAGGTTACTCCATGAAGATGGACTACATTTACCTTTTTTGCCTTTGTATTTATTAATTATATTGATTGAGTGCCATCTGTATGTCAGGTACCATTCTAAGTACTGGGAAATGTTCTAGTGTAAGTAGATTAGATATTAAGCAAATAGACAAGTAAATATATAGTTTCTCAGATAGCAATAAGTGCTCTGGAGAAAATAAAGCAGGCTAAAGAAGGCTGCGAAGGACAAATATAATATGTAAGGTCCAGAAGATGACATTTGAATGTGAATCTGAACTACATAAAAGATAGAGCCATGTGGAATCTGATGGAAGAGTAAAGGTCGTGCAAAGGGCCAGTGGTGGGTGCAAACCTGGCATGTTTGAGGAATGTCTTGGAGGACCAGGTGTCTAGAAAGGAGAGAATGAGAGGAGGAGTCATAGGAGATAGGGACATAGAGGTAATGAGGGGCCAGAATACGGAAGGCATTGGAGGCCAGTCTAGACTTCGTCTGAATTATCAATTATTTGGAATGCTAGCAGAACACGTCGAATTTGAGTTTCAACCAAGCATTATATACCTTTTAGTTTGAAAAGAAAGGTAATTTAATGCAAATGATAACTTCTTTAAAAAGCAAGCCAAACAACACGGAAGTGGACGAAGATAAAAGCCAGCAATCTTCTCCCTTCCATACCTCCTCTCTACCCTCTCCACCTCAAACACATACCCACCACCCCACCCCTAAAAACAGATGTTAACAATTTGTTGGGTTGCTGATCATAACATTTTTATAAGCCTATACAAACTTATAACTCCCCCACCAGACATGTATAATAGGCATGTATATTTTTAATTCTTTTTACTTATAAAAATGGGATCATATTGTGGGATTATATTAAGGCTATTTTTAGCAACTGGCTTTATTTATGTAACAATATTTCATGCACCATGTCAATACGTAGACATCTAACATTGTACTTTCTATCTTGTCATTTGTTGTTACTCATTTTCTTACATCCCTATGTTTGATGATGTAAAATAATAAGACCTATGATCTAAGTGGGTACTCACATAATATTCCAGATGATGAGAGTCAGTGAAAATAATTACAAAATTATTTTCCACAAGTACAGCCCACAGTTGGTGCTAAATTAGAATTTTATATCTATCTATTTATCTATCTATCTATGTATCTATCATCAGTGCACAGACCCTAAAAGTCATTTTGCTTGGAAATTTGGGACAAAATTTGCAAAAAGGTGAATATTAAAGAGAACCATGGAATTTTAGAATTGAAAAGTATCACCCAATCTAACCTTCTTGTTTTATTAATTCAATAAATATATACTGTGTACCTAGTACTCAGTAGACATCATGATGTTATTATTAAAGAAAAAATTTTGTCTAGGATGCATTGCAATCTTCATCATAACAGGAGGGTAAGTGGAGACTCAAAGAGATTAGGAGGCTTTTCCAAAACACAATAGGAAAGTGACAGCTACGATTTTCAGACAGACCACCTCGCTCTGAGTGCAAGTCTCTTTCCATTGGATCTCATGGTATATGGCAGTTTCTAAAAGTAAATACCAGAAAAGGCCAAGCCTGAGTGTTCTCATTTGCAAAACATTTAGCCATTAGAGATCCAAGCAGTGAATGCAATACTAGTTAGATAGCTCTCATCTATTGGGAGCTGTCAATTTACGCTGAAAGATCTTAGTGTAAAAATCTAATTTCAACCCATTTTCTCACAGGGTAAATTTTATTCCATTTCCTTTTCTCGGGGCTCTGTCATTAGCATATGAAACTAATGAGTGAATCAATTATTTAGAAGTGGCAATATTTTTTATTATGTCTAATTAAGTGTTTAATCAGGACATTCTGGTCTTTAATCCTCTGAAAACAGCCTTCACCAGAGGATGAATGAAATGGCTAAGTAGAACTTTACTAACAACCTTTTATACTCAGAGGACTAGGGAAAAGGAAGGTGAATAGGAGCAAGTCATAGAAGAGAAAGAAAATGGCAGCAAGACTTATAGTAGCAGGTGAGGATGATAACTATATGAGGGCACTTCAAAAAGTTCATGGGAAGATTCATATGATCTTTTAATTCTATTTTTCCATGAGCTCTTTGAACCACCCTCATACGTTTCTAAAGCTACTATTGGTTATGGGGAAGGGTAACTACCAGCCCAGCTTGGGGACATGGTTCCTTGAATCTCCATTGCACAACAAAATTGAAATTTAGGGCTAGTAAAGCATTCCTTGATTTTCTTTCGACTCCCGTAAAGTATTTGACCATTTCATTTAAATACTAGTTAAACAATTATCTCAACAGTCATAAAATATCTCAAAGTCCATCTGAAAATTATTTAACCAATAATTATACTACATTTCAGGGCAAGCTGTTTCAAAAGTACATATTAACCATGTATTTACTTACTGTTTACCAAATTTATTGTAATTCTTGTTACGCCATCTTATTACCTAAGGGCTGAATCATCATAAAAGAGATAGTTGGTCTGAAAAAAATTCCAGAAAATGTCCAGAGCCACTCAAAGGAAGGTAAGACTGGTAAAAGAAAGAAGTTAATTCCCACATGCTTTCATTAATTAATTGAATATTTATGTGATGCTTCCTAAGTATCAGAAACCACTCTGATTATCACTGCAGATATAATAGACAACAAAACAGTCACAACTCTTGCTCTCTCAAAATTTAGAATGCATCAGGAATATGGACAAACTAGAAATTACAATGACACATGGTAAATACTAAGATAAGCATATGTGCCAAATGCTGTGGGAAAATAATAAAGTTCTATTAGGTTGAGCCATTGCACGTTTGGGTCCATTTGTTACCAACTCACTAAACGTATGTTGGAGGCAATATTTTAAAGATAATGGCAGTGAATTTTCTAGAATGGATGAGAGGTCCAATTCTTCTGTTTAGGAATACAAACAAATGGCAAGTACAGGGGAAAAACCAGTACCAAGGGATGTAACAGAGAAACTACACAACACTGAAGATAAGGAGAAGACCTTAAAAGTAACTGAAGAAAAATGATAGTTTACCTGCAAAAGAGTGATATTTCAACTGAGAGCTGACTTCTCAACAGCAGCAATTAAATTACAAGACTAAGTTAATATCTTGACAAGATATTCAGAGAGAACTGAAGATAAGGAGAAGACCTTAAAAGTAACTGAAGAAAAATGATAGTTTACCTGCAAAAGGGTGATATTTCAACTGAGAGCTGACTTCTCAACAGCAGCAATTAAATTACAAGACTAAGTTAATATCTTGACAAGATATTCAGAGAGACAATTAATATCATCTTACAGTTGCATGCCTACAAAAATATCCTTCAAGAATAAAACTAATATAAAAATATGTTTAGACAAACAAATACCAAACATTTATCACAAAAGAAACCTCACCAGGGAAATGCTAACAGATACTCTGTGAGCAGAAGGAAAGTGATCCCAGATGGAAAGTCTGAGAACGAATGATAAGAACAACAACAAAAAAAAAGTGGATAAACTTAAAAAGTATTGATTATGTGGAATGACAATAATAATGTGTAAATTGGTTAGAAATAAACTATAATACATGACAACAAAAGAATTAAGTCGAGAGCTGGGGATTGGTGTTAAAATGTTGAGTCCCTTGTATTTGGGGGAAGGAGAGTAAAGATATTGAATATGTTTAAATATTGATGAGAAAAGCAGGCACATTAAAATTTCTAGAACCAAAATAGAGTGTCTTAGTCTAAATTAGGAGGGAGACAAAGTAAAAGAAAATAGCCAAGTGACACAAAAGAAGACAAGGAAAGAGAGAAAAAATGTTTTTAAATGTAGGCCAAATAAATAGTATGTTATTAGATGTTTAAAGATAAATTCAAATATATGGGTAGTTACAATAAATATAAGTAAACTAAAGTCCCAGTTTAAAAAAAAAAAGGAATGTTAGTCCAGATAATGAGATACAGCAAACTTATAAGGTTGTAAAATGGTTGAAAGAAATCAATGAAAAAAGGTATGCTAAAGCAAATTCTACCTAAAAGATTGTATATTAATATGTAGTAATAATGATATACGTTATCTTATATATGACAAAAGACTATTATATACTAAAGAAGAGAATTGAAAGCAATACGCAGTACAGATTAAGAGTATTATTATATAATAATAAATGGTTCAGTTAACTATAAATATATAACAATTATACCCTTACATCAACTAAAAACATAGGATTTGAATATATGAGATGAAAACAACTAACAGCATTACAGGGAGAAATTTAAAAATTTATCAATATAGTGGAATATATTAACATACCTCTTTTAAAAATTAATAGACCAAGAAGACAATAATCACAATGGATACAGAAAATTTGAAAAACATAATTAGCAGCTTTATCAGCTGGCATTATACAGAGCAATGCAATAAAAAAAAATGAGGAATAAAAATTCTTTTAAAGCACAAACAGTACAATTACTAAAACGAAACACATGTAATGGGTCATAAAACTAATAAAAAAATGTTTCAAATGAACAGTCCTGTTGACCACGTTCTCTGACCACAATAAAATTCCTAGAGATCAGTAACAGAAAGGTGACTGGAGAAAAACTTAATATATTTGAAAATTAAGAAGCATGCTTCTAATAAATCATGGGTAAAGAAATAGTAATGGAAATTAGACTATATTAAATTTAACTACAGAAATGCTGACATTCAAAAGTTTTTGACCTACAAAATGGCAATTTCATAAAGTTGTGCGTAATATTAAAAAATGAACTAGAACCAAAATACTACATCATCAAAACTTGTGAAGATATAGCTAAAGCAATACTGTAGGAAAATTTATAGCCTTTAAAACTTACATTTTAAAAGCAAGTCTAAAGCTAACTATGTTAATAATTTAACTTGAAAAGATAAAACTCAAAGAAAACAAAAAGAAGAAAGTAATAAATATAAAAGCATTCATTAATAAAGTATAAAACAAGCAAACAATAAAGAAGAGCAACAGTCAAATGATGGTTCTGTAAAATATTAATTCAACAAGACTGGAAAAATTGATCAAGGGAAGAAAGAAAAAAGGCACAAACATAATGATATTAACAATAAAAAGGAGGTAATGTTTAAAATAATTGTCAAAAATAAGAGGATATACCCAAAACTTTGAAATTTAAAACATCCATATACATAAAACTTGGGGCTCAGATAGTTTTTAACAGATAAGCTCTATAAAATATTCATGAAAACATTAACTGCAATTTCCTGTGTTCTACAAAATGCATAAATAAAGACAGAATAATTTTAGTGTCAAAGCTGACAGTGATGAGTAAAAAAAAATAAAATCACCTATAATTATAGCTGTAACGATCCTAAACAAAATAATAGCAAGCGAAATCCAGCAATATTTAAGAATTAAAGTATATCATAAATTAATTAGGTTTATTCCTAGAGTATAAAGAGGTTTAACTCTACAAAATCAAATAATGTGGTTTACTGCATTAATAAATTAAAGGAAAAAGTCATATGAACAACTTAATAGATATAGAAAAAACATTTAATAAAATTCCACATCTATTTATGATTTTTAAAAAGAGACTCTCATCAACACATAAATAGAAAAAAAAAAAAACTCCTTTAACCAGATAAAAAATATTTACAGAAAATGTAAAAAGAATTTCATAATCAATGGGGGAAATATTGAAAGCATTCCCTATGAGACTGAAATAAATCAAAGATGTCCATGATCAGTTTTCATTCAACATTGCATGCATTGTATGCGAAGTTCTAGTCAGTAAAGAAACACAAGAAACAAATAAAAAGTGTACAAATTGAGGACAACCACTAAAAAATATAAATAAAGGAGAGAAGATGAAATCACTTAAAATGTTTAATTAAAACCACAAAAGCCAGAAAAGCACTGGAAGACAAAAATAGAAAAAATGAACAAAGGCAATAGAAAACAGTAAAAAATACAGTAGATATTAATCCAACTATATCAATAATTGCTTTGAGTCTAATGGTCTAATTGCACTAATTAAAATATGGAGATTGTCAGAGTGGATCAAGATAAAAAACTCAACTATATGCTCTCTAAAAGAAACCCACTTATAAAACACTTATAGATTAAAAGTAAATGGATGGATGAACATATATTATACTAACACTAATCAAAAGAAAGTAGTAGTAGCTATATTAATTTCACACAGGGCAGACTTCGGAACAGGAAAAGTTGTCAGGGATAAAGAAGAGCATTACATAATGATACAGGGGGTGATTCTCCAGGAAGACATAATAATCCTTAAAGTGTATGCACCTAATAACAAAGCTTCAAAATATGTAAGGCAAAAACTGACAGAAGGGCAAGGAGAAATAGATAAATCCAGTATTATAGTTGGAGACTTCAACTCTTCCTTATAAGAAGTGAGCAGATTAAGCAAGCAGAAAATCAGTAAGGATATAATTCAATTCAACAACACCATCAATCAAATGGATCTTATGGACATCAA
The DNA here is from genome assembly GCF_000696425.1 of Galeopterus variegatus. NCBI lineage: Eukaryota > Metazoa > Chordata > Mammalia > Dermoptera > Cynocephalidae > Galeopterus > Galeopterus variegatus. Next base: position 46,576 of record NW_007729580.1, read on the forward strand.
TAGACTATGTCATCTGACAACAGCAGAATACACATTTTTCTCAAGTTCATACAATGCATTCACTAAAATAGACTACATTCTGGGCCATGAAACACACCTTCACATATTTAAAATAATAGAAATCATGCAATGTTTAAGTTCAGATTTCAATGGAATTAAACTAGAAATCAATAAAAAAAGGATAGCTGGAAGATCCCCCAATACTTATAGGTTAAACAATGCATTTCTAAATAATACATGGACAAAAAAATAAAAAATAAATAAAAAATAAAGCTAAAGAGAAATTAAAAAATACTTTGAACTAAATGAAAATGAAAACACGACTTATTTAAATCTATGGGATTCCATGAAAGTAGTGTTTAGAGGAAAATTTATACTTTTGAATGCATAGATTAGAAAAGAAGAAAGCTCTCAAATCAATCACCTAAGTTTCCACCTTAGGAAACTAGAAAAAAAGAGTAAACTAAATTCAAATGAGTAGAAGAAAAGAAATAATAAAAATGAGAGTCGAAATCAATAAAACTGAAGACAGGCAATAGGGAAAATCAAGGTAACCAAAAGCTGTTTTTTTCAAAAGATCAATAAAATCAATAAGCTTCTAGCCAGATTAACTATGAAAAAAAAGATAAGACAACAGAAGATACTAATTACAAATATTAGAAATGAAAGTGGGGATATCACTACAGATCCAAAGACATTAAAAGGATAAGAAAGAAATACATTGAAAAATCTATGCCTACAAGTTTGAGAACCTGGATGAAATGGATCAATTCCTTGAAAGGCACAATCTGCCATAATTCACACAAGAAGAAATAGAAAATCTGAATAGGCCTGTATCTATGAAAGAAATTGAATTAAAATTGATAACTTTTCAAAAGGAAAGGACCAGCACCAGATAGATTCATTGGTGAATTCTACCAACTATTCAAGACAAATATCTCTCATTAACATAGGGGCAAAAATCTTCAACAAAAAGAAAATCTAATCCAACAATGTATAAAAATAATTATACACCATAACCAAGTAGAATTTATCCCAGGTGTTCAAGACTGGTTTAACATTGAAAACCAATTAATGTGATCCATCACATCAACAAGCTAAAGAAGAAAAATCACACATTCATATCAGTAGATGCAAAAAAAAACTTGACAAAATCCAACACTCATTTATGATAAAACCTTTAAGTAAACTAGGAATAGAGTGGAACATCCTCAACTTGTCAAACAATATCTACAAAAATCCTACAGCTAACATTATACTTAGCAGTGAGAAACTTGAAGCTTTCCGACTAAGATCAGGTACAAGTCAAGGATGTCCTCTCACTGCTCCTTTTTAACATTGTACTCCAAGTCCTAGATAATGTAATAAGGTAAGAAAAGAAAATAAAAAATACACAGATTGGGAAAAAAGAAATAAAACTGTCTTTGTTCACAGATTACATGATTGTCTATGTGGAAAATCCAAAAGAATCAACAAAAAAATTTCTGAAACTAAATAAGTGATTGTAGCAGAGTTATAGGATACAAGTTTAAAACACAAAAGTCAATTGCTTTTCATACCAGAAATGAACAGGTAGAATTTGAAATTAAAAACACAATACCATTTACATTAGCACCCTCAAGAATGAAATGCCTGGATACAAATCTAACAAAATATGTAAAATAACTATATGTGCGAAATTACAATATTCTGATGAAAGCAATTGAAGAACTAAATATATGAAGAAATATTCCATGTTCATGGATAGTAGGACTCAATATTGTGAATATGTCAGTTTTTCCCAACTTGATCTATAGATTCAGTGCAATCTCAATCAATGTTATTTTGTAGATATAAAAAAACTAATTATAAGGTTTATATGGAGATGCAAAAGACCCAGAATAGCCACACAATGTTGAAGGACAAGAACAAGGTTAGAGGACTGACTCTACTGGACTTTAAGGCATACTATAAATGCCACAACGATCAAGATAGTGTCATATTGGCAAAAGAATAGACAAGTAGATCAATGGAACAATATAGAGAGCCCAGAAATAGAACCAGATAAATATAAATCAACTGATCTCTGACAAAATATCAAAGGCGATACAATGGAACAAATATAGTTTTTTTCAATAAATTGTGCTGTAACAACTGAACATACGCATGCAAAGAAAAAAAAAAAAGAGAGAGAGTCTAGACATAATCCTTAACCCTTCAAAAAATGAACTCAAATGGATCACAGACCTAAATGTAAAATGCAAAACTATAAAATTCCTGGAAGATAACATACAAGAAAATTTAGATGAAATTGGGTTTGGCAATGACCTTTTAGATATAACATCAAAGGCATGATCTGTGAAAGAAAGAATTGATAAGTTGGACCTCATTAAAATTTAAAATCTCTGCTCTATCAAAGACCCTGTTAAGAGAATAAAATGATAAGCCACAGCCTGGAATAAATATTTGCAAAAGATACATTTGATAAAAGACTGTTATCTAAAAATACAAAGAACTCTTAAAACTCAGCAATGAGAAAAAAATACAACACAACTAAAAAATGGGTCAAAGACCTTAAAAGACACTTGGCAAAGAAGATACGCAGATATAAAGCAAGCATATGGCTGGTTAGCTCACTTGGCTAGAGCATGGTGCTGATAACACCAAGGTCAAGGGTTCAGATCCCCAAACCAGCTAGACACCAAATAATTGTTATACTTCTTACTGTGTAAGAGAGATGAATAAAGGATTACTCAAAGCACCATGAATGCAATGAGAAGCCTGAGGAGACTGCACCTCAGCAACTCCTCTGTTAGAAGGAGAAAACTGGGTACAGCCCCAATTCAAAGTTAGCTTCTGTTTTTTATTGTAAAGACAAGGAAGTTTCACAAGAAAAGTTAGTTGATTCAATCATCACAAAAGGACACAAAGACATGGGCAGTGTTATAAAAGTTATCTATGGCTAAAGTAGCTTAAACAATGGAAACTAGTAACATCAGTAAAATTAACAACATGACTTTCCAAAGTACAATTTGTAAAAAGCTGAGGTGGTCAAACTGCAATCATTATCTAAAGTATGACTTCTCCTTAAATGATATAAGCAAAAGTTGCATTCTTATGATAAATTCTAAGTATAATTATCTCTAAAGTTTCTGCCAACAGACAGCCTGCCCCTAGCAAACATTTTTTCACATTCTTTCTGTTTAGCAATTCTTAAAATCTCTTAACAGGATTGGTATGACAGCTACCTGTTAGCTCTAAAATCATTAAAGTATACAATCCCATACCTAAGCAGTAATTAGAGTTGATTAGATGGGCTGTTGCCACACTATCTGTAGACTGTCACCTCCAACCCAAGGACTTCTGCCCTATACATGCATTTACCTAAAAACCCTATTCTAAAATCAAACGAGAATCAATATTTTTAACCCTCTACAAATAAAATGTAAATAAATAAATAAATAAACAAGCAGGCATATGAAAACATGCTCCCCATAATATGTCATCAGAGAAATGCAAATTAAAACAACAATGAGAAACCATTACACACCTATTAAAATGGCCAAAATCCATAACACTGAGAACACCAAATTCTGGCAAAGATTTGGAGCAACAGGAACTTTCATTCATTGCTAGGAGGAATGCAAAATGATACAACCACTTTGGGAGACAGTGTGGCAGTTTCTTACAAAATTAAACACCCTCTTACCATGGTATTTACCCAAAGGGTTTAAAACTTATGTCCACACAAAACCGTGCACACCAATATTCATAGCAGCTTTTCTTATAATTTCCAAAACTTGGAAGCAACCAAGATGTCCTTCAGTAGGTGAACACATAAACTATGGTATATCCAGACAATGGAATATTATTCAGTGTTAAAAAGAAATGAGCTATCGAGTCATGAAAAGACATGGAAGAAACTTAAACAGGTATTACTAAGTGAAAGAAGTCAATCTGAAAAGGCTACATATTATATGTTTCCTATTATATCAAATTATGGAAAAGACAAAACTATGGAGACAATACAGAGAGATCAGTAGTTACCAGAGGTTAGAGAGGGAGAAAAGGACATGAGGAACACATACATTTTTAAGGCAATGAAACTACTCTGTATGACATTACAATGGTGAATATATGTTATTATGCATTTGTCCAAACCCACAGACTGTACAACACTGAGAGTGAACCCTAAAAAAATCTATGGACTTTGAATGGTTATGGTGTATCAATGTAGGTTTTTCAGTTGTAACAAATATACTATTCTGGTACAGGATATTGATAATGGGAGAGGCTGTATCTGTATGGGGGCAAGGGTATATGGGAAATCTCTGTGGTTTCAGTTCAATTTTGCTGCGAACCTAAAACTGCTCTAAAAATTAGTCTATTAAAAAATGTATAAGAACTGGAATGCAAGAAATGAAACTGACTGGCAAAATATATAACTGTCCACATAGAAAAATAAAAGGAATTTATAGATACATTATTAAAGTAAATAAGAGAGTTTAGCAAATTTGGTGAATACAGAGTAAAAATGGAAAGAGCAAGAGAATTTCCAAGTAGAAATAACAATAAATATTTAATTTTTAAAGATAACATTTACAATAGATAAACAAATACACACTACCTAGGAATAAGGCTCACAAAAGCCATGTAAACCCTTTTTTTAAAAAAAGGTATAAAATTTCTTAAAATATTAAAGAATGGTTAACTAAATTGAGATTTATATCTTATTTTTAGGTAAGAAGTACAGCTATTGTCAAGTTTTCAGTTGTCTCTAAATAAAACTGTAGGTTCAGTGTAGTTATAATCAAAATTCTAGAAGTTTTTGTTTGTTTGTTTGATGGAATTTAATAGGCTAATCCTGAATATTATATAGAAGAGCAAAGGCCCAAAATAGCCAAGATACTTCTGAAAAAGAACACGATAGAAAGAGACATATCCTAAAATACACACACATGCACACACACAATGCCTTGTGGTACTGCCCTAGGAATAGACAAATAGACCAATGGAAAAGAATATGGTACAGTTACAGATCCACTTATAGGGAAATTCAGATGCACTACAAAAAAAAATAATACAGTGCTGGGATATTCATTTTCCATATGAAAAATGGATACCTACCCAACAGAATACACAGAAATAAATTCAAGATAGATTAATGGCTAAAATGAGAATGTCAAAAATAGGTAATTCAGGGAAATATTATTTTGATTTTGGGATAGGTAAGATTTTTTTAAGTAAAAGCAAAAAATTTACTAACCATTAAATAGAATAGTAAATTCAAATACATTAAAATGAAGAATTTCATAAAAAGAATAAAGAGGTAAGACTCAAACTTATAGAAGAGATTTGCAATGCATATAACTGTAAAAGGATTAGTCTTTGGGTAAATAAAAAGAATTTCTACAAATTCATTAGAAAAAAATGAAACAACGTTTAAAAAATAGGCAAAAGATATTACCAGGCATTTCATAAAAAATGTGAAGGCTGTTGAACATGAAACTGTATTTAATATCATTAGTAACCATAGGAACGTAAAATAAAACTATAATAAAATACCATATTACACATATCTGATATGCAAAAGTTTTAAAAAGTTGGCAGTATCAAGTGCTGTCAAGAATATGAAGCAGCAGGAATTCACTTTCACTACTGGTGGAAATATAAATGGCTAAGCCATTTGGGAAAAACAGTTCAACAGAAGGCAGTAAAGTTGTAGGCATATTCTATGACTCAAAAATCTACTCCTACGTACATTTTCAGGAAAAGTCTTGCACAGGTATATCAGGAGGCTCATATGAAGATGGTCACAACAGAAATGTTTTTAAGAGCCAAAACCTAGAAAAAATAGATGAATTAATTACAGCATATTTGCAAAATGAAATACTATAAAGCAATGAAAGTAGATGAGCTATAGCTATAGACGTCAATGCAAATGGACATAAACAACATAATGAAGAGGGAAAGAAGGAGGTCCCAAATGAGTACTTACAGTAGGATTTTATTTATATAAAGCTCAAACTAAATAAAAACTAAACACTTAATGGTTTAGGGATAAACTCTGAAATGGCAAAACCCTATAGAAAAGTGAGGAAATCATTAACATGAAATTTAGGACAGTGGTTCCTGCTGAAGATGAGGCAGACACGTGCAGAAAAAAAATGTGTAGAGGGAATTCTGATGGACTAGTAATGTTATATTTCCTAAAACTGGGTGGTAAATGCAAATGTGTTCATATTATTATTGTTGCCCTAGCTATACTCATATTTTATATGCATATATACATATGGAGAGAGACAAAAAACATGATGAAGTTAATAAAAGAAAAAGAAAATACAGAAAGACAAGAAAAGCACAGAGAGTAGTTTTGGGTGAGCTAAGAGCTTGTGCTAAAGTTCTGAGTCATCAGTAACCTTTTGTTTCTATCAACACTCACTTGGTGTTTCAGTTTCTTATCTTTAAATCTCCTTTATATGCTGATGATGTCCAAATTTTATGTCTCCGATTTACCTCTTCCCTGGACAACAGACTCCTGTGTCCAGCTGCCTTTTTGCCATCTCCATCTGGATGTCTAATAAATGTTTCAATCTTAGCCTGTCCAAATCTGAACTCCTGATATATATGTATATACATACATACATACATACATA
>NW_007729580.1:53220-53642 GCF_000696425.1 Galeopterus variegatus
TAAAGACAAGGAAGTTTCACAAGAAAAGTTAGTTGATTCAATCATCACAAAAGGACACAAAGACATGGGCAGTGTTATAAAAGTTATCTATGGCTAAAGTAGCTTAAACAATGGAAACTAGTAACATCAGTAAAATTAACAACATGACTTTCCAAAGTACAATTTGTAAAAAGCTGAGGTGGTCAAACTGCAATCATTATCTAAAGTATGACTTCTCCTTAAATGATATAAGCAAAAGTTGCATTCTTATGATAAATTCTAAGTATAATTATCTCTAAAGTTTCTGCCAACAGACAGCTTGCCCCTAGCAAACATTTTTTCACATTCTTTCTGTTTAGCAATTCTTAAAATCTCTTAACAAGATTGGTATGACAGCTACCTGTTAGCTCTAAAATCATTAAAGTATACAATCCCATACCTAA
>NW_007729580.1:53936-54767 GCF_000696425.1 Galeopterus variegatus
ATACATACATACATACATACATATATATATATATGCACCCTCCTCCCACCGAAAGTCCTGCTACTTCTACTGCCTGCCCTTTCTCAGTAAACAATTTCATTTTTCCGTTTGCCCAGGCAAGAGCAAGTAAATACCTTAGATGCTTTCTTGACTCCTCTTGCTCACTCACCACATACAATCTATTAGCAAAACCTTTTGGCTGTACTTTCAAAATATGTGCAGAATCTGACCGCTTCTCATGACCTCTACCATTACTGTCAACATCACCTTGCCCTTATCACTACCACTTTTCACACCCCACCCCCCACTTTTTCCTACCCTCCCTCCATGTGACTTTCTACATCACTCAAAGTAAAAGCTAATTTTTTCTATAAAGCCTCACTTGATCTGCACAACCCTTTGCCTCTTGACCACATCTCCCACTGTCCTCTCCCTCCATTACTCCTCTCCAACCATCTTGACCTCCTTTTCCAGGGTTTTTGCATTGACTGTTCCCTGTGCCTGGAATGTTCTTTTCATTGATATCCACTTGGCTCACTTCCTCAGCCCCTTTATGTGTCTGCTCACATGTCCCTTCTAAGTTTGGTCATTCCTATCCACAACATTTTAAGTTGCGATCCCTCCCCTCCAACTCCCCCATCTTTCCCACTTGTGTTGCATACTACTTAACTTCTATTTGACAGGCTATATATTTTACGTATTTATTTATTTTCTGTCCTCTCCCAACTAGAACATAAACTCCAAGAAGGCAGGGAATTTTGTCTGTTTAATTCACTGCCACACTCCCTGAGGTTAAAACCATGCCTAGCACAGAGTAGGTGATTAATAAAA
>NW_007729580.1:55251-65785 GCF_000696425.1 Galeopterus variegatus
TTCACTGCCACACTCCCTGAGGTTAAAACCATGCCTAGCACAGAGTAGGTGATTAATAAAATTTAGTGGTTGTAGAGAAAAAAATAGTGCCTTGCTTGGGGAAACCAAACCAAATGAAACAAAACAGTTTGGATGCAGCATAGAATGCAAGAGAGACCAGCCTGGAGAGTTACACTGGTACCAAATCATAATGCATATTTTTGCCATGTTTAGATGAATTAAGAATTAAATAACAAATGTTTATCTCCTAAATAAGGAAAGTCAAATCTTCCTGCACTCAAAGGAGGCACAGGCTGTCATGCATAGCCATTTTAAGTCTCAAATTTCAAGATGTTGTGGCGTGTGTATTACGTCTGAAGTGCTATCTTGAACACATAACTACGCACACACACACATACACACACACACACACACATATACGTGAGTTTTCAAAATAAGCAAAAAGAGACAGAAGCAATTTAATCCACATCTAGAGCTCTCATGAAAAAGCAAAAGGGTATGCAAATACACTGTTTGTCTGTGATCTTTGGAATTTAGAAACAAATGGATTTATGAATAGCCTTCCTGAACTAACATACTTATAAGTAGAAGATAGTGTCTACATAGATTTGAATTCAGTTGTTGTTCATAACCTACAAAAAATAGTACCTTATAAGCTAAACATCAGCAGAACAAAATTTCAAGTTAATACATATGAGGCATGTATCCTGAACTGACAAACTCTCCTAGCACATACAGCTGGCTTAGCTGACCCTTCTAAACAAGAGGACCCTTTAAAAAGCCCACTGTGATAATCCTTTTATAATACTCTGATGAAGCATGTGTAAAGGGATAAATTTTATAAGAACTAATGTGTCCTCAACCACAATGGCCTCTGTTTGATGAGTTCACACATGTGGGCTGTTTGGTAATTTCAGATTCATTTTTATCATCTTGGGCTGAAGTGAGTTGCTAGTAACATAACTAGTGTATCCATTGCCAGAAGATATTTGACTGTCATGTTCTCAGAAGAACATCTCTGTTCCAATGAAAAGACACTCTTCATATGCTTTTGCTACAATTCTCTTCAGGTCTTTCAGAACTGAGGCTCTGCAGAAAGCACAAGACTTACACACATATGCAAGTTGGCATGCTAGCTCAAGATGTAATTAAAGACACATTTCTCTATGGGTTGAAGTGTTTTGTTTAGAAATGCATCTCCCAATATACTTTTTTGCACATTTAATTTTTTTTTTTTTTTTCAGAAATGGCTCCTTTCATGGTTGCCTTTTTCTAAAAAAATATTTCATAATCTCCCAATATACTTTTTTGCACATTTAATTTTTTTTTTTTTCAGAAATGGCTCCTTTCATGGTTGCCTTTTTCTAAAAAAATATTTCATAGGGTGAGAGGAGGCCTGCTGTGGTTTGGGTGTGGCTAAACCAGTTATGGCCCTTCAAATATTTATGCATTGGAATAATCAGATCCTCTTCTACTGGAAACCATTTGGTTTCTTTCACAAAAACTCATGAGAGTTTGCTTCTCCCATTTCTCCCCAAATCTAGAATCAGGAATATAAATCTCATTCAGAGTCTTAGTTTATACAACCCTCAGAACAAAATGATCACGTATTTTTTGAGCCCCTCTCTGCGGGTCGAGCAATTTTGTGAAAGGGTGCTAACGCCTCTCCTAATGCTCTTCTTCTGGGACAGACACTCATGTTGTTAGAGAATGGAAAGAAGTGGACATCTCCCGGAGAGAAGAGCCACTCACCCAGTGGACATCTTGTTCCATATTCAGCCCTACTCTGGTCAACAGTGCTTTGCGTTGCTAGTGGAAACTCAAGCGTGAAGCCAATTTTTATGCTCTAGATGGCAAAAAAATGCAGATAATTCCGAAGGGGTTCTCCTTCCCCTGGCAGCTGGTATGTTTACACAGTAGAGATGAAAGGCCTGACATCTGTGTTTACATTTCTACATGCAGGGTCCCCCAAACCCACAGTTAGGACTCATTTATATCCAAGCACCTCTGCCCCAGAATTACAACAGCAAAGTCTTTCAACTTCTCCTCGGCAAGGGGCTTTGATCTCCCTGTGCAAAATGTTCTCTGATGAGTTGCGATTGGAAGAGGAGGGCTGGGAAGCTTTTACACTTTGACAGCTTCCTCTTCTCTTTCCACTTCCAACCTTTAAGTATCCAAACCTTTCTCTGTAAACTCCATTGAAACATCAGAATAAAGTTAAAACAGACTGCCGGTGTGACCAAAGCAGGGGGTCTCAAAAGAATTTGCATGTTTAATAAGCATGCTAGTGGACTCTGATTTCAGATTCCAGAAATGTTAGAATCACCTGGGTTGTTTATTAGATGTGAAAATTCTTGAACCCTATGCAACCATATTGAATGTGAATCTCTAGGTGTGGGCCCAGGAATCTGTATTTTTTCACACATTGAGATGAATCACATGCATATAATCGTGTATGATCCCTTAGGCCCTTTGGGCACTGGGCACTGGGAGGAGGAAACTTTTAATTTGAGGTCTAGGGTGTATAGTCTTTCTTGCAAAACACCATTTTATCCTCTGACCCTTTCAATAAAATGAGGATGGTTTCCCCAAGTCAGAATCAATGTAAGTTGATGACATGGAATCATCTTCTTTGAATATTTTCATTTCTTACTTAATTTTTTCTGGCCACATTATACTACTTTCTATTCACAAGTTTTTGAGTTATAAATTGAGGCAAAGTAACTTAGCAGGTTAAGAAGTACTTATGGAAGTAAAACTTCTGAAACTTGATCTTGGACCTGTTCTAAGTTTTATTGCTTGGTAAATGCTATCACTTAAAATGACATTCTGCATCTTGTTTTTTACTTGAAAAATTCTATTGACGTAATTGTAGATTTACATGCAGTTTAAAAAATAATACAGAGAGATGCTGAGTACCCTTGACCCAGTTTCCTCCAACTGTAGCTCTTTGCAAAACCATTGCACAGTATCGCAACCAGATACTGTTTTATACCTAACATTCTCTGGGTATAATCCAGAGATCTTAGTCAGATTTCCCCAGTTTTACTTGTGCTCGTGTGTGTGTGTGTGTGTGTGTGTGTGTGTGTGTGTGTGTGTGTGTGTGTGTGTGTGTGTGTGTGTGTGTGTGTGTGTGTGTGTGTGTGTGTGTGTGTGTGTGTGTGTGTGTGTGTGTGTGTGTGTGTGTGTGTGTGTGTGTGTGTGTGTGTGTGTGTGTACAGTCCTATACAATTTTATTACATGTGTAGGTTTGAGTATCTACCGCCAAGTCAAGATACTGAACAGTTAACCACCAGGAGGATCCTTGGGTCACGCATTTCTCTCCTGCCCCCTCTTCTAAATCTTGGCAACCACTAATCTGTTCTTCATTTCTAAATTTTTTGTCATCTCAAAAATGTTGTATAAATGAAATGATGCAGTTTGTAACCTCTTGGGATTGGCTTCTCTTCACTTAGCACACTCCCTTGGAGATCCATCCAAATTGCTGTATGCATGAATAGTTCTTTCATTTTTATTGCTGAGTAGTATTCCATGGTGTGAATTACCACAGTTTGTTTAAACGTTCACTCATTGAAGGACTTCTGGGCTCTTTCCAATTTGGGTTTAGTATGAATGAAGCTTCTATAAACATTTATGTAAGGTTTTTGTAAACTATAGTCACCTTGCATTTTTATCAGGCTCCTCAACTTTCATAGTTTTTTGAGGCCAATCACAAACTTTGTCAAAGCCATAAAATCTTCCTAGTTAACTTCAGCTAACCCTATATTATCTCCTTCCTGGATGCCAAAGAAACACCTGCCGACACCAAGCATTTTAGCATTTGTCTATAGTCAAATCATTTCCTGTTGTATTTCTTGCCTTCTCAATGAGATTGGAAGCTGTTTGGGGGGCAGGGGCCATATCACATTCCACTTTTGCACGGTCTGTAGTGCCTACTACAGCTTTAAACACAGCAGCAAGTGAACCAATCAAGCAAACAATATTATTATTTTTTGGTTTAATTTAATATTGTGCCTCTGTGACCAACAGAGTATACCATGCAAATACTGTGGGGATACAAGAACGTATGAAGAACATAGAACCTTCCCTCAGTGGGTTTATGATGTAGCTGGTAAACTAAAGCCCACACGAATGCTTGTGGGGTTAGAGAACAACGAACTACTGTGATTTTGATGTCAACTACATGGACAGAGAACAGAGAAGTCAGTGTGGGCTGGAGAAATTGGAGAAGGTTTCATGGAGGGGGTAGATTTCAAATCAGTCCCTGAAAAAGAAGAATTACATAAAAATTCATGGAGAAGGAAGAGTTTCTAATTAGGAAGAACATCCCAAGCAGTGTCACAGGCATGCTGTGGTGAATTGCTGAAGGAAAGAGTTTTGGTGATGAGGACGGGGAGGTGAGGTGTGACCAGACTGTGACCTGCTGTTATGGACTGAATGTTTGTGTCTTCCCAGAATTCATCTGTCGAAATCCTAACCCCCAACGTGATGGTATTAGGGTCTTTGGGAGATAATTAGGTTGGAGGGTGGAGCCCTCATATATGGGATTAGTGCCTTTGTAAAAGGGAATCAGACAGGTCTCTCACCCTTTCTCTACCACATGAGGATACAGTGAACAGCTGGCAGTCCGCAGCCTAGAGGAGACCCCTCACCAGAACCTGACCATGCTGGCACCTGATCTCAGACTTCCAGCCTCCAGAACTGTGAGATACAAATTTCTGTTATTTATAAGCCACCCAGTCTATAGTACTTGGTTACAGCAGCCCAAGCTGACTAAGACACAGGCCTCAAAAGACACATATTACCTATTGTGCTGGTTCCATATTCTGGAATATGGAATTGTTAACAAAAGACGACTGGGACTAAACACGTTGAGGTGGGTCAGTGTGATTCTGTTAGGCTGAACTCTGACTTTGATAGAGTTAGGCCCTGCTGGCTTCTAGATGCTCTGGGAGATTCTGAAGTTTCAGAAGATATTATGGAGCACTGAAATTGATGCTCTGGCTGATCGCTGACTTGCATAGAGCCAGCAATACCTGTTAGAAACAATTTAAATTGGGTCCGCAGACTTGTCCGATGCTATAGTAGTTGCTGAAGGGGTCTGGATAGGAGATGAAACAATCGAGCACTCGCTCCACCAAAGGAAAGCACCAGGTGAGGAAGGGACCACGAGATTAGAATAAATTAGGTGGAAGAAGGAGGATGGTCCTAGTTATAGAGTGAAGCTCATCTCACCAACTCTGTCATTCCCCCTTTCCGTCTCCCCTCCCATAACATCTGAACAATTCTGCTGTGAAAAACTCCCATTAACAGGCTGACCACAAGTAGCTGAAGGTTTCCTGTTGGGTGCAGTGAAAGAAGCTCCCTAGAGGTCAGAGGTCATGAGGAGGGTCTGTGGCTTCACAGACAGTAGCCCAGGGTCATCAGTGGTCCACAGAGTTAAAAGTCTCAAGAAAAGTGGACACCTGAACAAAGCTGTGGTCATCGTCACCACATCGTATCCAGGACCCCTAAAAGAACTCATTTGGAAGGAGCCCTTGCAAAGGGCTCAGAGAACGAAGATATGTGCTATTGTTATAAAGGTGATATAGTGGTACTCACCTGACAGTGAGGCCTGGGAGGGATAGATCCCACATGTTCTGACATTCTGGGGAAGATTGACTAATGAACGTCAATGCCAACCAAACCTTAGATACCAGCTGTGCAACTTTGTGGCTGGCTGCAGAAGACATTTGCATGTCCCCACAGCAGAGAGAAGTTAATACGCATAGGGTTTTGTTGATGGTTCTGTCCCTTACACTTCTGTGTTTCATTTCCATTTTCAATTGCGAAGGCAAGGCATTTGTTAACATACCTAAAGAGCTCTGTTTGTAATTTTAGATGTCTGCAATAGGGAAATGCTGATAGCCTAAGGGTCCTGCAGTAAAAAGCAAAATGTGTGTGATTTCTAATACGTATGGAATTTGAAGCACAAATTCACTTAGAGTATTAATGACTTTAATGAAGACAGCCATTCAACTTAAAATCAACAAATCATTAGACTTGCAGTAAAAGTGTAAGCAGTGCCCTTATTAGTATACTTGCTGATTATTTTCCTTGATAAAGGCATTGGCTATTAAGTCTAATGGTGCCTCAAAGATCAACTGAATAGTGAAAAAAGCAACCAGCCGGTGACTTGAGGTCAATAAATTTTTTAAAAAGTACTTTCTTCCTACTTTCCTCCATTGGAATAACATCAATTATTATTATTAACATGGATAATCATTTGTAGTATTATTTGATCTAGTTTTGTTTATCTGAATGAAATCAAACAGTCTGGGGTACAGACACATCATTAAAGTACTCTATGCAATAAAATGCCTAATGTACTAGGCAGTGTGATATTAGAAATATAATTTCTGGTTTCAATTGTTCTTGAAAAAACCTCTTTGGGTTCAACTTGCACTGTCTTAGGACCCTTCTTTTCACTCCAGCTCTAGCCCATGGAGAGATAGGTGGCTGCCTTGCCTTCATTGTGAGGAAGTTTGGTCCTATTAGTTCTGCTTTATGGGCAAGGAGTTTATATAAATTAGCCAAGATCTCAGAGCCAGCCAATTGTGAAAGCTAGGTTTGTGAGCCTCCAAAAATCCCCGTTATTCTTTTGTGCCATGCTCGAGAAAGATAATCAGGATCTGAGTAACTAGCTTTAGCCCTCTCCAGCAAGCACTTTCCGTATCATGAGAGTGACTCCCTCTCTTCAGAAATAAGGAGTAAGTAAGCAGACCAATTCCTTGAGGAACACAAAATATTTAATTGCTACTCATCACTTCTTTTACTAAGGATAAGATTAATTAACTCTGATCTTTTCATTTGCATGGGTCTAATGTAGATGGCCTAATAATTGCTTCTTCAAAAAAGAGACTCTTCTGAGAAAATGCCATGTGAATAAATCTGAACTCTCTTTGCTCCTTCCTACTGCCTGAACTTGTTTTAGACAAAAGAACTCTATGATTGGAAAGAAAAAAGGCCAAACATTTCAGATCTGGTGGTGAAAACCCTTTTCATCATGCTCACAGATACCATCAAAGTCTAAGAAATAGTGCAGTTTATTAAGATGTATATTTTCAAGCTTGATGTAAATGACAGGGTCTCAAGCTGCATGCATTGTGACTCCAGGCCAAAACTAGAGACAGTTCCCAAATTCCTTGATGTTACACCCAGGAAGAAGCATTGCACATAGGCCGTTGGTATGTCAAAAACTTAATTCTTTATGACAACTTCCACTGAAGACATAGGAAAGTCAATAGCCTGGAGTGCACATCACCTTGGACAGCACTAGAAGACAGTACAATAAAGAGACCATAAACCCTGATAAGCAGTGATTTTCCAATTAGATGTGAGAAAAATTAAGAATCATTAAAATGACAAAATACTACCAGTCATGAGGGGTTGGCCTAACTAAATAATGGGCCAGTGCAAACCAAAGATTTATGATCTATCAGCTGCACAATGTGGGTTTATCAAAATAATATGTTGTACATACAGTCTCTTTTTATCCAGAGATCACCTGGGGAAATATGCCTCCATAAACCAAAGATTTATGATCTATCAGCTGCACAATGTGGGTTTATCAAAATAATAATATGTTGTACATACAGTCTCTTTTTATCCAGAGATCACCTGGGGAAATATGCCTCCATCCTTACCTAGTCTCTATATTCTTCTGGCATGACCCAGTCCCTGGTGGAGTACTTATGGCCGTGTCCTGCCTGGTGGACAGAATGGTGGTCTTTCTTTAGTTTTCCTGAAGGCTGCCCTCGCATGTTTTGCTCTGCTTAACATTAGTGTTCCGCCATTAGTGTTGGCATCTGAATGTTTCTTTTAGCAAAAAGTCCAGAGCAGCAGAGCTCCATGTGCTGCCCTACAGGGACCTTGGAAAGATGTGGATTGGGTGGAGTCCCTGCATGTCACTGACCCCACCCACTATTGGCACACCATATTTGCCAGATGGACTTGAGACCATCAGATCCCTGACCATGTCCATCGGTGAAGTGAGCTAGAGGTTGGCAACTTCAAGATAATTCACTTTCCTCTGAAAATGACCTCTGCTCCTCTTCCTCTGTCCTCCTAGGCTTCTGACTTCCCAAAGCCTAAGGACACATGGGGCTCCTTGCAATGTGACCATGATTAGTACAGCCTGAACATCCACCATTTGAAGGTCCATTTCTGTTTTATTGTTTATCCCCAATTTATTATTCATCTTGCATGGTTTAAAATACTGATGTTTGCATCAGCTTCACTCCCAGCTACTGTGCTAGGCCAGACATCAGTGACCTCAGGTCATTTTGATAGTGTTGGCTTTGTTCCATTCTTCTCATCCCGCCCAATTGCCGACAATCTGACTGTGTTATCCTCACTGTCGCAGATACGAAGCTGTGGTTCCTTCAAGGATATTTAAATTACTCCAGTTGGTGGCAACGCCTTTAAGAAGTGTCTGCTGCTGCCAGTCATTCTGATCAATTATCTGACATAACAGTTGTGGTAATGAACGCCAAGCCCCCATCTGACAAATCCCATCCCACCTGTAAGTCTAGTACACATCATACCCTTCCCTTGGCTGTCACTTCAGCACCTGAATGGGGGTGAAGGACCAAACAGTATCACTTGACTGATGCATTCTATTTCAAGTGTAGCAGATTTGGTGCTCAGAAGAGTAAGCTCGGAATAACGCTACCACACTGTTTCCTTTTTCTCATTAGGTGGAAGCCATGCAGCTTTCCCTGTTGTTTCCCTCTCTCTTTTTATTAGGCCCATGTGCATAAGTGCTTAGACTATTGTAATCAGTCACTAAAAACCAGGTTGCAAATGATTAAGGTAAATTCAAACGACTGTTAAAGGCACAGCCTTAGTAACTGCTTCCCAATGACTTGGCTGCTGTGTTCACCTGAGTTATTGGATTGAACCCTTACTCCTTCTCTCAATCTCTAGCTCCTTTTTTTTGTTCTGCTCTTTTCATGGTTTGTGTTGATTCCTTTGTTAGGAAAACATAATCATATAATATTTTAGTAAAGAAAAAATATATCAGTAAAGAAAAAATGATCCAATAAAATAATTTATCTAACATGTCTATTCATATGCTAGACATTGTGAATAAAACACAGTCCTTTCTTTCTTGGTGCTTAGTCTACTGAGTAAGGCAGAAAATATAGATAAACAACAGGTTTATTTGACCACAGCACATTTACATTTTAAAAGCAATTTTTTTTTTTCATTTTGGATCCATATGTGAGGTACGTAGAAAAAAAATGGTGCTGCTCTCATTCCACAGGGACTGAGACAGAAGGATTTTGATTTGCTTAGGGAAAAAGCCATACTGTATGCAGCAAACCTACGGAGGTTTGCTTCCTTCCAGCCCCCAGGTGCTTTCCATAACTTTGTCTGGCTCTCACACACTGGCCTATGGCTCAAGAAGAACATAGTTTTAATGGTCAGACCAATGCACCACTGGTACCCAAGTTTTATGATATCCAGCTGTGGAATGTATCATCATCTCTCTGAGGCCCTGCTTACTGAGATCATTGTTCAGCCTTGTTGTACCATCTGTTGTCCGGATCTTCCTAAGTGATTTTCTGGGCTGGCTTCCTTTTTCACTGGGAATGGAAGAAGTTGTCAACAGCCCAGTACATTCTTTTCTGCATTGTAAAGCCATCGGGACTTAATCAGGGAAAAATTCCTCAGCAACAATAGATTTGTTCAACTATCATTCAATTTCAAGCACTCTCTTTTTATTAAAAATTACTTGAAAATTGTTGGATGCCCAACTTTGAGTTTTTTGAGTGGGTCCCCATCTATTTTACATCCTGTCCTCAGTAAGTTTTCTGTAATTAGATTGTAGCTTGAAAACAACTTTGTTAGAAACTTTCATTTAACAATGATTCTTTTTAGATATCTGTAGATTTGAATAACTAAACTAAAAAACAGAGGAGTTAAACCTGACAGCTTTGAGTTTTTGGAATGTGTTTTAACCATTGTCTAGGCCTTTGGAAAATCTATTTCACGTTTGTCTCTAGCTCCTTTCTCCGAATTTTTAGACTCCTTTGTATTTATAGAAAAGTTTCAACCATATGTTTCTGATTCATTTATAACTAACTTATTTAGAATTAGCTCAGGAAGATTTTGTTTTGTAAGGACATGCACTTCAAAGTTGAATGTAATCTGTTTTAAGCCTTTTCTCTCCTTTAAACCTGAAAAAATTATTTGCCAAACTTCACCTGAAAATCAAAAATTGGTTTGTTTCAAGATGCTGGAAGACTGACAGTACTGAGTGTAACTCAGTATTGTACCAACCTCTGTCTGTCCTTCACTGTTCGCCTCAGAACTGGCATGAATAAGGATGTGTGAGCATGCCACTGGATCACTGGGCAGCACTGGACCAGTCTGTAGTCGGGGTTTCCCTTGGAGCTAAAGGACATCCGTTTACTTGGTTATGCTCAGACTGAAGGGTCTTCTCTGGTGAGGCCATATTGGGACTAAGAGATTTGGGGATACGATAGAA
>NW_007729580.1:66260-73219 GCF_000696425.1 Galeopterus variegatus
GTCTGTATGTGGGATCCGAACCCTCGGCGGGAGCGCCGTCACGCTTCCCAAGCGGCGCACTGTAGCAGTGCGCCACCGGGCCGGCCCATACCATGTGCTTCTTGATGGAAGTCCATCACTGGGGCACTGACAGATGCTTATATCCTTCAAACCAGGATTATATTATGCACACCATGTTGCTTTTTGGAACCTTGTTAATATTCTCAATGGAATCTTGTCAATATCCTAAATGGAGTTGGTGATGGTGCCATGTCCAGTGAGTGAGGTGAAGTCCTGAGATGGGAAACTCCTAGCACCAGATTTCCGGTCCAGTCAGGCCAGCGCCTTCCCCACATCTGGCTTGAGGAACACCCAGCACCAGGATCAATTGTTTGTCTCAAGATAATGTTTGGGAATGGTTCCAACTTGGTTTCAACAATTAAATTCACCAGGAGAAAGCTCTTCTTATGATTTTATGAGACTAGCATTTTCAACAGTCATTAATAAGCCAAATACTATGCAATTTTATAAATTAAGGGATTCAGACTATCATTACGTGTAAATCCTCCCCAAATTACCTGCTCTAGTCAGAAGGCAACATCTGAAAAAGAAAACAATAATGTTTTGGAAAATGTTGACATTCTGTAAATAAAATTTGGCAGCAAAAGTTTTTGGCAAAAGTAATGCTCAAATCAACATGCCTCTATTTATTGCTGCATGAAATTAATTCTTCCTCAATCATTCCTATACTTCTGAAGTGTGACATGGTTAGCAGACTCTGGACACTCTACGGGTACCTAGACTCTTAATACAATAAGCCAAAATGCATATAAACAGTTAAGGAGGAAAGTAAATTAGTTTTCTTGAAATTTTCTGGAGATTTGAGTTTACGGTGACCAGAATATATGAGTTTGCCAAAGGGTGTGAGGGGCATGGGGAGAAATGGAATTATCATGACGTCTGTGTCCTTAGGGGCATTTGTGTTCCCTGGGTGGCAAAAACCAAACACTCAACGTCTATACTGACAAGGAGGCATTGTTTCTGGAGCAGTTTTTCATTCAGCTTCTCTGATTACTTCCTGCATTTCCGAGGATGATATAAGCTCTGAATCTGCTTCTGGATTCCTCTCCAGCCCATCCCTCCCCTCGCCTTCCAGTGTCCACCCAAATATGAGAGTGGTGTGGAAACATCCACGTGTCCTGATTAGGAAAGTGTATTTGCTCTGGATGTTTTCAGCAAAACACCTTGATGGGTATATCTTGGTTGTAAAAAGAGATGAAGCAAAATAAAGGAGAGACTGGATTGCTCTTCCATGAAAAGATGTGGAAACTTTTCTGTGTGAGCAGCCTGAGAGATAGAGGGGAGGAGGGGCCCAGAAAAATGGGAAGCATGGAGCTACAAGAAGGTCAAGGGAAGGTGGGTGGCATAGCAACGTGGTAGGCGTTGGGGCTGGCGGAGGGTATGGGCAAGGGGCTTTTTATAATAGCAATGTCTAACATCACATTTTAAATTGTTTGCTGCACTGTTTCGTGCTGGACCGTCAGCCCCCAGGGGTACCGTGAACTTACGCAGGGTCGGTCTCATATACCTCCTTGTGGCGGNATGATATAAGCTCTGAATCTGCTTCTGGATTCCTCTCCAGCCCATCCCTCCCCTCGCCTTCTAGTGTCCACCCAAATATGAGAGTGGTGTGGAAACATCCACATGTCCTGATTAGGAAAGTGTATTTGCTATGGATGTTTTCAGCAAAACACCTTGATGGGTATATCTTGGTTGTAAAAAGAGATGAAGCAAAATAAAGGAGAGACTGGATTGCTCTTCCATGAAAAGATGTGGAAACTTTTCTGTGTGAGCAGCCTGAGAGATAGAGGGGAGGAGGGGCCCAGAAAAATGGGAAGCATGGAGCTACAAGAAGGTCAAGGGAAGGTGGGTGGCATAGCAACGTGGTAGGCGTTGGGGCTGGCGGAGGGTATGGTCAAGGGGCTTTTTATAATAGCAATGTCTAACATCACATTTTAAATTGTTTGCTGCACTGTTTCGTGCTGGACCATCAGCCCCCAGGGGTACCGTGAACTTACGCAGGGTCGGTCTCATATACCTCCTTGTGGCGGTGATCCTCTGGCCAAGGAATTAAAAGGATATGGGGCTGTATTCCACACTGGGGTCAATCTAAGGTGGTGACAGGATGGTCACAGGAGATGAGACACTGGGTAGAGAGTGCACATTCAGACAAAGTAAAATATCATTGCAGGAGGGCATTAAGAGTCAACTAAGGCCCCAAGACTCCTGTCCCCTTGTCCAAGTGGCTGTCTTGTCTCCCAGGTACCACTGTCATAATCTCTCACCTGGTCTTGCTGCTCCCTCTCTTGCCCTGCTACAGTTCATTTTCCACAACGGCAACTACGGTGAACTTTTAAAACTGTAAATCTAATCATGACGCCTTCCCATCCCTTTGAGAATAAAGTCCATGTTTCTGCCTCAGTCGACAAAGCCCCGTGTGGCCTGGCCCGTGGGTGGCCTCCGGCCTCCTCTCTTCACACTCCACCTGCCTCCCGCTGACCTGCCTCGCTGGCCTCCTTGCCGTGTCTCCTACAGGCCAGCTCCTTCCCATCTCAGGCTTTGATCCTTTGTGTCCCCTCTGCCCGGTAAGCTCTTTGCCCAGGTCCTGTTGTAGCTGCTTCCAAAACGTCCTAACTGGATTGTCACCTTTGCAAACAGTCCTTCCTTGACCGCCCCATTTAAAGCACATGTCCTTCAACCCCCTTACTCCCTATTCTTACTCTGCTTCATTTTTCTTCGTAGCACTTACCATCACCTTTGATGTTTATTTATTTGTTTCTTTATTTACTGTCTGCCTGTGGTTGGCAGCCTCTGCAATGCTCCCTGGTGACCTCTGTCGTCCGGTTTTTATGCTGCTGTGCCCGTTCTGCCTGTCTTGAGTGTGGGCTGGGTACTCCTTTCTAGTGAATACAATTCCGCAGAAGGGATGGGATTAAGTTACAAAGACTGACTTGCATCTTGTCTTCCCTGGCCCTCTCTTGTTCTCTCTCTGGGAGTCCTTGCTCTGGGGCCAGCACGTCACCATGTTGTGAGTAACTGATGGAGAGGCCATGTGGCCAACAGCCAGCAAAGACCTGAGCCCTGTGAACAGCCACGGAGGGAGTTTGGAAGCACATCTTCTCCCCAGTGGGTCTTGGGATGACCACAACTTCAGATGAAATTTTGTAGCCTCTGACCTCAAGTCAGAGGCCCTCAGCCATGCCACACCCAGGTTCCTGACCCATAGAAATTATTATATAATAAATATTTTAAGTTTTGGGGTAATTTGTTATGCAGCAATAGATAACTAACAGACTCCTCCGCTGGAAGGTAAGCTTCATAAGGGAAGAGACTGACTCTGTCTCATTTAGCACTCTCTCCCAGGCAGGTAGATTGATGCCTGGTACACAAAAGGTTCTCACTAAACATTGAGTTTAAATGAGTACATGAATATTGGGGTGGAGGACAGTGGGTTTCTCCCTATGTGGGATGGGGGCTTGAGCTAACATTGATATTTAAAGCTAAGGCTGTTCTTAAGAGTGAGTCCACAAGTCTCAGGAGTACTCACGTAACAGATGTTCTCGTGACAGGCTCACACTACTACTCTCTTGGTCTGGTCTCTCAGCAAACCGTCACTGACAAGCCCAACTGAGGGTGGGGACACATGTTACACAGTCACTGTCTATGTCTGGGAAGTGACTCAGACCTCCCACAGTTCCCTCTTCTGTGAAGATCTCATTTTTTTCTTGCAAAAAACGTTGGTAATACATAGAACAAAATACATAATTGACTATGGTGGTCTCCTCCCCCTCAGGGAGGTTGTTATCCAGCTGAGGAGACGATTTGTACTTAAGAAAGATAACTCACAGCACTCCTCCTGAGGTGTGATGTTATGTTAAGTACCAGATGTTTTTGAGGCAGGAGTTATAATGGAATAACTGATTATTTTCTGGTTCTTCCTTTCTGTAATGTAGGGTGTTGGGTACACATTTGTCAACTGGGAATACTACCAGCAAACTCCATACTTTTTCCTCAATAAATTCCTGTAAGAAAAAATTCTGAAAATGATAAAGTAATCCCAGTTCTGCCAGTGACGACCTGAAAACACAGTAGGGAAAATGACAAGAGTGTAAGACATTTATTCCTACTACTGACTCCATCATATTGATTGCTTTATGCAGTCTGAGGAAGATTCACTGTTCTCAAGGTTGAGCATCCATTTCTAGGAAGGCTAGAGCAGGGTCTCTCAATCCACACCTCCATAGGAAGAATCACACAGAAAATAATAATTTCCTTCTGATGGCTCACTCTAAATTACTTGAGGATTCCTTGGAATTCTAACGAAAACCAGAGATGATAATGACATTTCAAGTTTAATTTAATTTTATTTTTTGCTATGTGCTGTCTAATACTCAGGTTGCAAGCAGCTATAATGGAAGGCCAAGAGAATGAATGGATGAGGAATCATTTTAGAAATTTCCAGCTTTCCAAAAGAAATTTTACTTTTAGAGGAAAAGAGCCTAATATGAACCACATTGGAATCAGCACATCTAATCCTATGGAGAAAAAGTGACTGTGGCTGTCTACACATATAGGCAGGTCATTCAAGTTGGTTCAAAAAAATTCCACTTTGGTCAGTGGTCTGTATGTGTCCGCATAGTGACAAATGGCTCTGGTAGGGCTTTTGAGGTGTTGGCGCCATCAGTGAGTGCCAGATGGAATGTGGTGAAAGCTCTGATTTGTACCTTTCAGAGCAGAGGTACTTGCCAAAATGGATGGGTCCTTCTGGCCACCTTTTGTGAGTACAGCCACAGGTATTCTGTTGAAGCCTGTGGGTGAGAAAGACATAAACAGGTGCTATAAATTTGTCAGAACAGGAAGCCACAGCCCACTTAGTAAATGGTAAACCCAATGGCCCAAAAGAACAAAGGGGTCTCTTTTCATCAGAATGATCAGGCTCATTCAACAAATATTTATTGAGTGCCCACTCTCTGCCAGATGGAAGAGCCACTGACAAGGTCTCATATATAAAGAGTGCCTGAAGTGAGGGAGCAAAACTCCACATCATCCATGGTCTGAACCTAACTATGTACCACAACCTGGTGGAAAGGAAGAGACGGTGTCCTGGATTCAGCCTGGCCACTGTGACACCCATTCTTCCCACAGATTCTTGGGCTGCAGCTTTCACAGGGTGAGTTTTCTGCCTTGACTACCTCAAGCTGAAACCATTCACATTTTGGGTGAAAATACAGCTTTTGCTGTAGTAATTCACAAACAAGTCAATTATCTCAGTAGAAGTGAAACAGCATTGCTTCTCAACTGAAATCTGAATTGCATCTCCTGAGTTTATATCTTTGGGTAGGAACTACTGAGTCATAAAGCTAAAAAGAATGTCGAAAGTTAATTTACTCACCATACTCCTGGCTAACACTATTTTAGAAAAATGAAAATATCCCCTGTTAAAGCAGACCTTCTGAGAAGGAGGGATCATTGCTGCTTCTAGTAACATTCCGTCACGTTTCATTCTCTAGATAGTTAACTATTTTTACCATATCTAACCTAAGTCCCTCAAGCAGCATTTTATATCTCTTTCATACTATTTTGTTCCCAGATAGTTGAAGAGCAGTTGATCACAAGACTCGAATGATAACAGTTTTTAAATTGTCCCCTTGGTGTTTTTCAGACCCAATTCCTGCTAATTCTTTTTGGGTAGCATGAATGTTTGTACGTGAGGGTGCTGCCTGGGATATAAGAACAAGGATGACATTGCACTCTTGCTATGTTCAGGACACTGAACTAAGTGTTCTGTCCAAATCATCTCAATCACTCTTCACAACAAGCCCTCCGAGGTAGGGTCAATCCTCGACCCCATTTTATAGGTGGGTAAACTGAGGCCTTAAGAGAGGTCAATACTTTGCACTAGACTCCAGCTGGGAAGTGGTGGAGCTGGGATGTGTGTAATGGAGCCAAAGTTTTCCAGTTTTTATAATTATAGAGATTAGATTGCCTACCTTTTATGATAATAGATCCAAATATTGAATTGAGTGTTAATTAATCAATCAACTTTTTTTTTTTTTTCCTTTTTACTGACCAGTACGGGATCGCAACCCTCGGTGTCGTGCCTGCACCGGGGACCGGCAACAGGATCGTAACCCTCGGTGTTGCGCCCGCGCCACGCTCAGCCAGTGAGCGGGAACCGGTCACCACATGAGATCCAAACCCTCGGCAGGAGCACCGCTGCGCTCCCAAGCGGCGCACTCTCCAGTGCGCCACCAGGCCGGCCCAATCAATCAACTTTTTGAAATAAATTTGCCACTTTTTAAAATAAATTTGTGTATGTTGTGTCTGAGGCCCATTTGTAATTCAGGTATTTGCAAAATCAGGATAATTTTTTCTAGACTCTTACCCTTTTTCCAAACATAAGCTCTTTTAAAACCTTTGTTTAATCTTTAACTTCAAATCCACAAACATAACGGCTGATGATATATGTAATGCCTTTTCTGTTTTCTTTGGGGATACAGTTCTTAATATTTATCTGCGTAAGCGAGTAGTTGTCAACCTTGTCTGCGCTTTAGAAGCACTTAGAGGAGCTTTTAAAGATCCTGATTCACAGGCCACACCCTCGACAAATTAAATTAGTGTATCTGCGGTTGATACTTACTTAGGTCATTACAATGAACATCCAAAGTTTAAACCACTGGTTCAATAATTCTGCCCTGGACTTTCCCTATATATACATTTCACCCGGCCTGCTCTGGCTTTAGCTCACCTAGCTAGAACTACAATTTGGCCAATTCAACACCTACTCCCAAATGCTATCTCAGCACCTGCCTCTAATATAGAGACTGAAGAAGCTAAATATTCTTTTTCCCAGATTTCCTTGCAGATGGAGGTGCCATATGATGCTGCTCTGGCTGGAGACAAGAAGGTGAATGTGTGTC
>NW_007729580.1:73505-78895 GCF_000696425.1 Galeopterus variegatus
TTGCAGATGGAGGTGCCATATGATGCTGCTCTGGCTGGAGACAAGAAGGTGAATGTGTGTCAAGGGCTTCCGGGAAGCCCATACATCCAGGTGTTTCCAATAAGACGTTAGTCAATTCAGGTGGTTGGATTTTTTGCTTTTCAACTGAAATGTTTACATTTATCTGAATGTTTCCATAGACATAGACTGAGCATGTGACTTGAGTCAAAGATAAGAGGGCTTCCAGGAAGCCCATATATCCAGGTGTTTCCAATAAGACGTTAGTCAATTCAGGTGGTTGGATTTTTTGCTTTTCAACTGAAATATTTACATTTATCTGAATGTTTCCATAGACATAGACTGAGCATGTGACTTGAGTCAAAGATAATTTGAGTAAGAAGCGAGGGGAGAATTTTCTCTCTTTTTATTGCTGTGTTGATCTCTCTCTGTTTCTTCATAGAGACCCTGCAGTCCATGTGAAAATGTCTTCTGGAGAAGGTAAAGGCCAAGGAATTTGAAAACCCTAACATTTTCTTTGGAATTCTGTAGGACTGATGGTGAAATGATCACTTATAAAATGCTTGTTGGACATAATTTCCATGTTGGACAGGTGATATTTCTAGGGAGAGGTAATACAGAGTTTCAAGGTAGCAAACACTCTGAGCCTTAGATTTATAACGTGTGTGTGTGTGTGTGTGTGTGTGTGTGTGTAATGTATTTGCTAATTTTTTGTTTAGCTTTGTGTGTGTGTGTGTGTGTGTGTGTGTGTGTGTAATGTATTTGCTAATTTTTTGTTTAGCTTTTTATTGAAGTATGGTGTACATGCAAAAAAGTACGCATGTTGTAAGGTAGAGCTCAAAGAATTTTTACAAATAATACATCTTTGTACCCAACACCCAGGTCAAGAAACAATATCACCAGGACCCTAAAAACCCTTGTTCTCCCTTCTAATGACTACCTTCACCACGGATAACCATGAGGCTGCCATTCTTTCCTTTCTTTCTTTTTTTTTTTAAACAAACCAATGAGTGGTAGTGAAAGGTCACCTCTTCTCCTATTTTCACGTGCCCTCTGTTGAGATGGGGACGTCAAACCCATACCATGGAACATTTAATTATGGGAAAATGAAAGAAAGGAATAAAATCCAGACTAACAAAGCAAAGATTTAAGTTGGCATCGCTTTCCATATAATTGTGATTGTCAAACCCGTACCATGGAACATTTAATTATGGGAAAATGAAAGAAAGAAATAAAATCCAGACTAACAAAGCAAAGATTTAAGTTGGCATCGCTTTCCATATAATTGTGATGCCGGCAGACGTTCAATAAACATATCAGCATTGTTAAAATGATTTATCAGCCAAATAGTTGAATGTAAAATATTATCAATACAGGTGTCATCATTGATCTTTCTCAGGACTCACTGCTGAAGGATGGGGCTGTACGATGATTTCAACAAACAATCCTTGACAGGAAACCAAAGGCAACGAGGCACAGGGACAGACAGCTGACAAATGCAGTATGGGGCCATTAAAGCATGTGATGAATTTGCCAGGAAAGTATATATTTGTGCAAGAGGTGAGCTCATATCTCCCATAAATTTGTCAGCTGTGACACAGTGTTCTCTGGCTTGGCATGAGTAATGCTTTGCTATTTGCTGCCTTTGTCTGGCAAAAGCTCTATCAGTCACTCCAGGGTTATTTACAAAGAAACGTATCTATCAGTTACAAGGACATGACTTTGCCACTAAAAGATAACAAAAGAGGAAATCAGGCAGTGGCCTCTGAGAGAGGGATGCGCCTTTTCCAAACAAGCTCTGGACTGGAATGAATCAGATGGACGGCAATCGGCTGGGCTGGCCCTGTGCTTGGCATGACCAGCCCCAGTGCATTTATCCACACTGATTAGATTAGAAATTATTAATAGGGGGCTACAGAGTAGAGCAAAAGGTCATTTAGAGTTTAATTCTGTTCTCAGATAACTTCATTTCAGCTGATGGGATTGTTATTGTAGGGGTTTTATATGTTTATAGGAAACAATATACTCAATAATGAAGTCCTGCCTCCTTCTGCAAGGTCAGGAAAGCTATTGTGTAGCTAGATTGAAGTCTTCACAATTGTGTTAATTAAGTAACAGTGATTGGACTTGGTCTCCTCTTGAAATGCATTTAAGAGCCTAAAAGCTGCTGAGAATGTATTCTTTCAATATAAATATATAGTAAAGCAAGTGAGACCAGAAAGCAGCCTACGATTGAGTAAACAGAAGAGCTGACACGAAGCTTTTACTTAAGGAAGACGGGAGCCTGGTTGGCAGATGTAACTTCTTGCCGCATAAATACAAATGTCTTGTCAGTTTAAGATTAAACGTAACAGGTCCCTTATTCTTTACTCAGTTCTTGATGAATCTGAAAGATGAAGTTATAGAATTTGATGTTGATGGCACATTATGTCTCATCAGTTTCTTTTCTCCCTCCCAGGCCTGCCTGTTTGAAGTATGTGATCAGTGCACAGTAACAGACACGTCCTTCTCAGATAAAGAGCCATTTCCTTGGTCTTGCCTAATAGACCAGGGCCATTAATGACAGGGAGCTCGGCTCTGTCCTCCGTAGTCTCCCTCCTTTGGAGGGCTTTTAACTCAGACATTGAAATTTGCTGAAGATGGTTATAATTTTATTTGTTCCTAGATACAGGATCCTTTCTAAACAGCTTAAAAAGAATTTAATTTGACTTTTAATGAAAAGTGGATTCATGAAAAGCAGTTTGTCGTCACATGTTTCTTAAAAGACTACAGAAAATTTGGGGGTCCTGTTTAAGCAGATCCCCTTCCATTTGGCTCCAGATGTAGTTATACCCCGTTAAAGAAACTTTGAGATAAAACTTGGTAACTGGTGATTAAGTCTTATCTGTCCTACCCTCCCCCAGCTCCTCACCACACCAGAGAACCACCATCCCAAGACAGAACTTGGTTTTCTCAATAGGAGGAATATGGAATGGAAATATATTCCTTAATAAAAGCTTTTATAAATACCTCTAAGGCAGTGATTATCAACTAGGAGTGATTTTATTCCCCAAGGGACATTTGACAATGTCTGGAGACATTTTTGGTTGTAAGAACTAGCAGGGAGGTGAGGAAATGTTACTGACATCTAGTAGGCAGAAGCCAGGGACACTGCTGAACATTCTACAATGCACAGGACAGTCCCCACAACAAAGAGCTATCCATTCCAGAGTGTTAATAGTGTGAAGGCTCAGGAACCCTCCTCTAAAGAACCGTTAGAATCAATGAAGAATGAGGACTTGGGAGAGATACTCTTTCTGGAGAATGGGGCATCACATGAAGTTTCTGCTTAGAAAACAAAGTCTATAATTATGACATTATATATAAATACTCATATTGCAATTTGAAAAACAAAATATTTCTTGTGAGGCTGCTCATTTCAATAAAAACTTGGGAGGCAGAAAAAAGTTGCTTTTTTGTTGTTGTTATAAGATGTGCCACATGGTTTTAGAGTTATTGTGGTGTGGTGTAATGTCAAGACTCAAAAGCATTGCATGAAATATGCATGAGGTGGCATGATGTGCTGGAGGAAAGGCTGAGCTGAGATTCCAAATATTTAAATGCAACCTTGCCGTTGACTAAACATGAGCTTGGTTAGTTATTTAACCCATCTGGGCTTCAGTTACTGTTTATGGCCAGACATTGAGACTGAGAAGCGTGTCATCATTCCTTGGCTATTTCTTCTCCTTCAGCCACAGTGGTAGCCAAGACAAGGATTTCTTCTTACTTTCAAGGCTCGTGGTCATGCCTTCCTTTACGTTTCCGCTGGCCTAACTTTAACTGAATCCTTGTGACTTCACATCTATGCTGTTGTGGTGGTTTCCTAGCTGATGTTTTACCCTGGGCCATGTGCTATAAAATGCTGCCATCTTGTCTGTTTAAACCATTACTTTGCTCACATCGCCCCTCTCAAATTCTTCAGTGGCTTCCCTTTGTGCCTCTAAAGGTCATGCTTGGCATGACAACCAGTCCCTCTCTGATCTACTCAAGAATACTTTTCTATCCTCATCCCAGGTCTGTGCCCTGCTTGGAACTTTGCTGCTTCTGTCACATTAATGTGCTTCCTGCCTTCTTCATAATGGCTTGTGCCAGATTGCTAGTCTTGCTGCCAAGCTTTTGCTGAGAAGCACCCTCCCCCCTGGAATGTTCCCTTCTCATTGTTATGTCTCAGCCTTCTTTCAGATCTGTAGACCCATAGTCCCTCAGAAAGTTTACTGAGATTTCCAGTGATATCTCTATCCTCTAAGTTTATTTGTTTTGTTTTGTTTGTTTTTGGCGGCTGCCTGGTACAGGGATCTGAACCTTCACTCTGTCCTCTAAATTTATATGTACTTATTATTGTCTGCAAAGTGTATAAGGTGCTTATCATGTTTGTATATATATAAAATTTTCTTCTCCCTTCATTGACATCTTTCATCCCATCTTAACTACCAAAGAGAAAAGAGACACAGACCGCCCCATGACTAGGCTCCACATGGAATAATGGGGGTTCAGTGGGAAAGGGAAAGAAATGTTTTGCACCATCCTCTGGATCCCACGCATGTTCATAATTGGTTAAAGAAATTCTGGAAAAGAATGGTAGAGACATATTCAAACATATAAATAAAAATATAAAGTCTTTCCAGTTAGGCCACAAGCCTCATCATGACGGTCATGATGCCCCAGACTCTTTGTGTCTTCTGAGCTTTGGCATAGAAGTTGTCCAAAGACAAATTATATAACCAATTTTAAGTTGTGCATGCTTTTCCATGTCAAAACTACTAGTGAAATAAAAATAGTTTCCAGGATTGAGAGACTTTTTGTAAAAATAAAAATAAAAATAAAAATATAAAGTCTTTCCAGTTAGGCCACAAGCCTCATCATGACGGTCATGATGCCCCAGACTCTTTGTGTCTTCTGAGCTTTGGCATAGAAGTTGTCCAAAGACAAATTATATAACCAATTTTAAGTTGTGCATGCTTTTCCATGTCAAAACTACTAGTGAAATAAAAATAGTTTCCAGGATTGAGAGACTTTTTGATTAGTACAGGAAGCACTTTGCATTTTTAAAAAGTCTTTTACTAGCATTATATACATATGTTAAATAGATATATATATTAAATATATTATTATTATATTGTATATTAATAAAATATATATATAAATATATCTCTAATATTAGATATATGTTATATATCTAATTTACATTAATTAATATCTAAATAAGTTAGATATATATTAAATATTATATATATTTTAATAGAGAAACATCTCTGTTTAAATGTCCTTATTGCAGTCCAAAAGTAAGTTTTTTTGAGGGTCTCAGTTGACTCTTGTAACATATTCCAAAGACAATGGGTTCTACTGGACTCCTA
>NW_007729580.1:79589-81611 GCF_000696425.1 Galeopterus variegatus
AAAAAAAAAAAAAATGGAGACAACGTGATTGCTGTAGTTAGATGTGTTTCTTCATTATTCCCTGACTTGATCTCTTTTTAATCTATGCATAGCTGCTGTTAGCCCCCTCAACTAAATGTTCACCCCTTAAAAGGGGACTATGACTTAATGCAGTAGTTCTCAAAGTGTGGTGCTTGGATCAGCAGCATCTGCATCGTATGAGAACTTGTTAGAAAGGCAAATTCCCAGGTCTCACTGAATCAGGAATTCTGGGGTGGGGCCAGTAATCAGGGTTTTAACAAGCTGTCCAGAGGACTCTGATGCAAGAATAAATTTGAGAACCACTGGTTTAGTTGTTAACTGTGGCTTCTGGGGAAGACTGCTTGAATTCAAATATTTAAACTTCAAATCAATTAACATTCCTGTGCCTCAGTTTCTTCATGTGTGAATGGACTAATAACAGTGCCATCCACATAGAGTCATGTTGAGATTAAATTAATATAATACATGGGAAGAATTTAGCACGGCCTGGCACCCGATGAGCACTTCATAAGTGTTAGCTATCATTGTTCAAACGTTGCCAGTTCTCTAGACTTACGGCACCTCTTCCTCTTGGTCATCTTTCCAGGCCTTGCTGGACTAGGCTCTTCCCTTCTCTCAAATGTCCCTGCCACCCCTCTTCATCTCTTTCAATGTTGACAAATTGGGTGAAGGGATGCATATATTTTTCTGTAGTCAAATACCAAGTATCCCTCCTCACAAACCTATTTTTTCTCAAAAAACTAAACCTAGTGATGAGCAAACATAGAGGCAGAGTACAACACATTTCATTTTTTCTTAGATCTTGTTTCTATTTTAACTTTAATACTAATTTCCTTGAGGCTCACCTGATTTTCTGCAGGCCTTGGGAATATGAACCAGTACTTATTTTCATGTATAATATAATTGATATGAGGATGGATAGGGGTGTGTTTTCAACCTGTCTTTAGTGATGAATCATTCTTGTTTGTTCTAGATGCTTCTGGACTTGTTATCCTGTGTCATTTCTAACTGGTGCCACTTTTTGACAAATGACAGTAGCAAGGCATGATGTGCTACCTCAGGTTCCTATTTTCCCTGAGTGTTTGGATGAAATAATTTTAGAGGCAGCCAAGTGGCTAATGAGTCTTGCCCTCAGGAGCTCAGCACAGAGGGAGACCATATTGGCCTATCAGACGCCTCCTTGGAAAATGGTGGAAGCAGGAGAGAGCAAGATGAATGGACATTTGTGTATCATATTCTTTGAGAATTGAATGGAGGATTTATGGTGTTCCCTGACTTGACACACTTCACACTTGTCATGTTGGCACATTGCATTATACTCTGCTGCCCATGGGGCTTTGGTTGATGTTTC
The DNA here is from genome assembly GCF_000696425.1 of Galeopterus variegatus. Taxonomy (NCBI): domain Eukaryota; kingdom Metazoa; phylum Chordata; class Mammalia; order Dermoptera; family Cynocephalidae; genus Galeopterus; species Galeopterus variegatus. The sequence continues at coordinate 80,962 of NW_007729580.1, forward strand.
AGAAACAGGTAATAGATGTCTCTGTACTGTATCCATACATTTGCAGAGAAAGATCCAATATTAAAAACAAAAGTACAGGATAAAACATTCCTATCAACCAAATGCAAAAGCCTATCTGCTCTCTGTTGTCTCATTAGTCCTGACTGCCTACCTAGACATATTTGTGTATAGTCCTTCTCTAATTGGAGATGGCCCACCTGAAATAACAATGTAACCCGTAATCAGTGCTATTTCCATATGCACACTTGAACATCTATTTGGGGGTCCAACAATTGGCCACGACTACCCTGGCAGCCACAGTACAGTGGAAAGAGAAATGGATTAAGTATCATAAACTCTTCACTTTAACCCTGGCTTAGCTAGGGATATTCTGTGTGTGAACTTGGATGAATTTCTCCTGGCAATGACCTGATTGTCTCATCTATCACATGGGCATGAGAATTTCTGCCCAGCCTCCCTCCGAGGAACAATACACGAGAACTCGTTTTGAAAAGTATACTTTCCATACCATACTTTTTCAATTTGGAAAGTATGGGAGTGAGAGAAAACCACCTAGTTAACTATTCATGAGGCAGTTTGAATACAAATGTATTCACCCTCAGTTTTACAGAAAGAGAAACAGTCTTTAAAAGGGTGAGTTTTTTTTTTTT
>NW_007729580.1:81974-120245 GCF_000696425.1 Galeopterus variegatus
TATTCACCCTCAGTTTTACAGAAAGAGAAACAGTCTTTAAAAGGGTGAGTTTTTTTTTTTTCATGGAATGCTGTAAATGATGGTCAGAGAAGGGCTGACTCCTGCCTTCTGCTCCTTTAAGGTGCCCTGAGATTCCTATGTCTGCTATAAATCCAAACTCAGTGCTCAAAGAGCCACCACAAGCCTGGGTGGTGAGGAATCAGTAACAGATTCCTCACCTGCACTCAAGGTTAGAGACCTTTGCCATGTTTTGGGTGTAATTCTGCAGCCATCGTTGATAGAAAAAGGCCTTGTAATGGATGTTAACAAAGTTTTCCACTAGCCAGGCAAGAAAGAGGCCACAGATGGATTTAATTTTATTAAGGAAAAGTTTTTCATATAGGGATTGCTTACACAACTGAGTTTATAAACTGAAGGTCTTACTGGTTCCATGTGAGTAGTGAGCACTATATGTTTACTACCTTCTGTGAAATTAGGACTGTCTGATATTTGTAGATTTTTTTCATATGTATTCTGTCTTCACCAATAGAATGGCATTAAGAGCAGAAACTTTGGTTTTTACTTCTTTATCATCTTCTTAGATCCCCTAGGTCAATGCTTATTAAGGATAGAATTAACAATTTCAAGTGAAGACAGGTTGAAAACATCTGGAATAAGTGGAAGAGAAAAATCTCTGAGCCTAGAGTATCTCATCTCACCTCCCAGATAAATGAGGATCCTTTTAAAACATTATCTGTCAGAACTGACTGTATATATTCTCCAACTTCAATATTTCTGTTCCCATTTAGGGACTTTGTAGGGCTGCTTAAAGTTCTTACAAGCCCCGATGTTAAATCCAGTGATGCTGGAGTTGCTGACAGCTCTGCCTCAGTGTTGCGTGCATGCAGTCTAGCATCTCTTCTTTCCTATTTATGCCACAGGTGTTACCAGCCTCCACAGTGTCCTCCCCAAAGGATCTCAAATCAAGAGAAAAGTCCTGAAAAACATGCAAGGGACCATCATAGGAAGTGGTGGTGGTGAAGAGAAGAACTGAGAATTTCTAGGCCCACCAATATCTAAGTCACGGCCAATGAAGTGTTCATTCTAGTGAAGTTATACTGTTCAGTTCATAAGAAGGGTACGTATGACATTTAACAGTGTAACATTGGTCTGCATAGGTAAACTGTAGTGATCTGATTTTTTGTATATAGTGACATTGCCTTTATATTATTTATCTACTGCCATATAACACATATGCCAAAATTTAGCAACTTAAAACAATACACATGTATTATCTCACAGTTTCTGTAATTCAGAAATCCAGCACAACTTAGCCGGGTCTTCTGCTACATAGTTTATCACAAAGGCTGCAATCAAGGCATTAGTCTAGGGGCCACATTCTTATCTGAAGCTTGGACTGGGGACGAATCTGCTTCCAAAGCCACTCACATGGCTGGTGGTAGGACTCAGTTGCTCTCAGGGTATTGGACTGAAGCCTTCAGCTCCTTGCTGGATATTGGCTGAAGGCCACTCTCAGTTCCTTGCTGTGTGGGCTTCTCCAATGAGGCAGCTTCCTTCATCAAAATATACGATTTGTTGAAACTTAATCTCCAATGTGATGGTATTAGGGAGTGGGACCTTTGGGAGGTGATTAGGTTATGAGAGTGAAGCCATCATGAATGGGATTAGTCCCCTTATAGAAGAGACCCCAGAAAGCGTCCTCTTTCCTTCTGCCATGTGAGGAAACAGTGAATAGAGAGCAGTTTGTGAACTAGAAAGCAGGCTCTCACTAGACATGGAGTCTCTTGGTACTTTGATCTTGGACTTCCAGCCTCCAGAACTGTGAGAAATAAATTTCTGTTGTTTATAAGCCACCCAGTCTATGGTATTCTGTTATAGCAGACAGGACAGTCTAATACAAAGGGAATAAAGAGAATCTGCCAGCAAGATGGAATTCACAATCTTTTGTAATCTAATCACAGAAGTGATATCCTATTACGTTTGCCATATTTTGTTCATTAGAAGCAACTCACTAGGTCCAGCTGACCTACGGGGGAGAGGAATTCCACCAGGACATGAGTATAAGGAGATGGGAATCATTGGGGGCCATCTCAGAAGTCTGCCTACCAAAGCCTTCCATGTCTACCTCTGAAAAAGGAAATCCATCATGGTTATTGCATGTGCCCTGGGCACTGGGTTTGGATGACAGTAAGCAGAATCAAGGTGATTATCCAGAGAACTTTTAGCAGTAGAGTCTGTTCCATGTCTAATTTCTTTCTTTCTTTTTTTTTTTTTTTTTTTTTGCTTCAGAAAATACTTACTTGAAATGTTTTTAACTTAATAATACTTTGTGTTACCCCAGGGTCTCTAAAGGATTCGGAAACATTAGAATAAAAAATATCCTTCTCTATTTTCTAGAGCTCTTAAGTCATTAATTTACTTTGTTGGTGCAGTAACTGGCTCTCATGATTTGGGATGAATGTTGCCCTTTTACTGTCCTGCTGGTTTGCTACCACCAAGGGTCTAAAATTAGGATAATCAAAGGAGAGAATATTAAACTCAGAATCAGGGTGTTCTAGTTATCTCTCTAGGAACCTTGTCTCTTTCGTCTGTAAACTGTAAAACTGTAAGCTCAAATATCTTTTCTGAGGGAGCCACAATGTAGTTTGGGGATAGAAAGATTGTGGATTGAGATGCTTTGGGCTCTTTATGGAAGATATACTAAATAAATATTGGAGAGCTTTTATTTGATCAAAATATCTAGTTTTAAAGTCTTAATTTTCTCTCCATAATATTGTTACTATCTTATGTTGGACACTGGTCATATCTTACCCTCCTCCCCTCCCCAAGTATTCTGCTTGCTGAAGCCATAGTAATGTTTATGAGATGCTAATCTGATCATGTCACTCCTCTACTTAAAACTCTACAATGATATGCAAGGGTCATCATACTGTAGTGTCAAGTGAACAAAGCAGGGTTAATGTACATATTGCTTATATATGTAAATCACATTTACTAAAGGATACTCAAGAAAATAGTATCAGTGATTTCCATGGATAAGGGAAGGAGAGAAGAGAGACTCTTTTAAATTGTAATCCTTTAGACCTTTGAATTTTGGGCTGTGTCACTATATGACTTAATTAAGCAAAGCAAAACAAAACAAAACTCTTCCCATGGCCTTAAACACCTTCAGGAAAGTTTCAGATTTCTATCCTGGAAGACTGTCACGGTTGGGCCCTTCGCCCACTTTGCATCATCTTCTGCTGTCCCCTCTGCCTCTACCCCTTTCCCACATCCCCCTTATTGTATAAGTATCCCTCTAAGCATGCTTTTCTGCTGCCCTACACCACGACTCTCTGCAGCAGACCTACTAAGCCAGGTGCAGGCTCCCACACATGGTGACTGTTGCTCATCTCTGCACCTTTGTCCTTACTATCCTTTCTTCTTGGGATGACTTCTACCTACTCTTCACCCAGCTAACTCATCCTCCAGGAAGCTCTTGGTGATTCCCCTACAACAGACCGTGTGTCACTTCTTTGTGCAAATTTTGATTGTAGCATTTACTGCATTATATTTGCAGCAGGTACGAACTCAAGCTTTAAACACAGGGGTGCAAGAAGTACAAATTTCAATTTTTTTTCTGCAACTAAGTTTAATTTCTAACACAACTCCTGTTGTAGGTTAGGTTCCCCAAAAGCAGACCCTGAGATGAGAACTGTGTACAAGCTATTCATTGAGGACATGCCCCCAGGGAGAACCAGGAAAAGGCTGGGTAGCAAGAGAGTAAGGGGAAGACATCAAGCAAGGGCACAGTTTCAGGCAAAGTCCCAGAGAGGCTGATTTCAGCCTGATCCTGCAGGATATCGTACTACACAGTAAGCTCACAATTCTGGTTCAGTGTTTATTGTCTGTCTCCTCTAATAAAATAGAAGCTCCAAGAGGGCAAGAATCTTTTTTTTTTTTCTCATTCATGGATATATTCCAAGCAATCACAACAATGTCTGCAATTGGTAGTCACCCACCATATCTTTGTTGAATGAGTTAATTAACTGTAACTCTCTCCTTTTTGCNGGTAGTCACCCACCATATCTTTGTTGAATGAGTTAATTAACTGTAACTCTCTCCTTTTTGCTTCAACAAACCTTGAGAAGCATATTCATTCATTCACTGAACAAATTATGGGCACCTCTTATGTCCCAGCCACTATTCTTGAGAAGCATATTCACTTATTCACTAAACAAATTCTAGGCACCTGTTATGTCTCAGGCATTATTCTAGGCCCTGAGAATGTAATAGTGAAGAAAACAGTTCAGCCCCCTGACATCATGGAGCTTCTAATCTAAAATATGGGAAGCATTTGGCTCCTCACTGCAACACCCTGGGTGCAGAGAAAATCTGCGAAGACATCCCAGCCCCATCTGCACAGACAACTCTCGCAGCCTTCTCTACTAATCCATTCTAACCCGGTTGCCACTGGTTACGAGAGGCCTGCCACCTCCCCAGGCTTTCTCCTGGTGATCTCATCTAGCCTCTTGCTTTAACTACCAGCTACATGATGATGACACCAAATTCATTTCTCCCACTCAGACCTCCCTCCCACACAGCAGTTGTCTGGGAAACAGAGAGCAGTTCCTTTTGCTCTGGGATCTTTCCAAAGCATCTGTCACAGGCACCCACAGGGATTCACATCAGCCTCCAGCTCATTGGTTTCTCTTCTTACTCACCTCTTCTTCCAGACTAGGGAATCTTCATCTCATTGAGGAGGTGGTGGCTGGTGTAGGTGGAAGGAGGAGGACTCGGCGGGACTTGGCGTCACCCTGAATTCTTACCGGGAAACAGAGAGCAGTTCCTTTTGCTCTGGGATCTTTCCAAAGCATCTGTCACAGGCACCCACAGGGATTCACATCAGCCTCCAGCTCTTTGGTTTCTCTTCTTACTCACCTCTTCTTCCAGACTAGGGAATCTTCATCTCATTGAGGAGGTTGTGGCTGGTGTAGGTGGAAGGAGGAGGACTCGGCGGGACTTGGCGTCACCCTGAATTCTTACAGACCTGTTGTTTATGCCATACCTTTTATGCCCTGGGTACTGCAGACCCTCTACCTTACTCTTGAAAAAGCCTCTCTTCTGCTCTTCTGCTTTCACAATTTTGATATCTAGTTTGGATGGAAGAAGAGCCATGGAATAAAAAGGAATTACAGTGAGTGAAAAGAAAATCAGTTAACATTATCTAAACATCAGCCCACATTATACTGAAATTAGCTGTTTAAGGGTCTCTCTCCCTATTCTATTTTAAGGATGTTGGGGGTAGAAGCTGTTCCTTATTCATCACTGTTAACATCATCTCTTGGAATAATACCTGAACCACAATAGCTGCACTGGTTGAACTAAACCAAGGATGCTTGAAAATGCCACACCTTTATACCTTTTTTTCTAGCAACAAAAGTCAGTATATGATAGTAGTGAAGAGAATGGACTCTAACTGCAATCTACCTGAGCTAAAATTCTAGTTCTCTCTTATTAGCAGTTTGACTTTGATCAAGTTACTTATTCTCTTCCAGCCCCTCCTTCCTTATCTGTAAAACAGGAATGTGGATGATGTTACTTCTCTAATATAGTTATCGTACAGTTACATGAGTTGATAAATGTAAAAGTGTTTCGGCCAGCTCTCAGTACAGACTGTGTATGTGTTAGCTATGATTATTCCCTCCTCTTAAAACTCCCCTGTCTTTGTCAACCTGGTTAACTCTGTTTCAAGTCTTCTTTGGACTTATGCTCTCTCTTCTAGAAAGTATTTTTTCTCCTATGTTGAGTACTGATCCCTCGTGCTCTTCCTCTTTTATAATACACATCTCACTGTTTACAAGGAAGATCATTCTACAGCCCCTTTGGGCTGGCCTGTACTGTCTTATTCATTTTTATATCCCCAGTACTTATCACTATGCCTGGCACATAATAGATATCAAACAAATGTCATAAGAGAAGTGAGTAAAGATTCATCTGCTTTAATTCCTGCTCTCAAAACTAGCTTGAAGGCACAGCCTTTCTTCTGCCCAATACCTTCGTTTTCCACACCTGAGATCAGACTTGCCCACAGTAAATGGGATTCTCGGCTCCTTCAATAAGCTCAGAGAATGCGGCTCACCAGGGGCAGATGCCTTTGAAGGAGACCCGTGTGCTTGTCCTCTCTTTGAACTGAATGATAGGATAATTCATCTTCCAGGAGCCACATCACCTCCCGTCAGGGCTCCCATCTACCCTCATCTTTCATTGCATCTTCAGTTGCCCATTTTTTCTCCCCTTTTCCTGTTTCGTCCATCTCATCTCCTGCCATGTCCGAGCAGGTGCACAGTTATGTGCACACACCTTTGATCCTGTTGACACCAATGGCACTAAGGAAACAAGTTCAATATGTCCACTGGCGTCAAAACAGTAATAACAATCCTTCAAAATGACAATCACCGGCAGCCTAGGGGCATTCAGAGATTCTTCCACTTTGTGCTTTCTGTAGCCTTTAGTGTTTTTCTTTGGTGTTTCAAAGCACAGTTTACTGTAGTTTGCTCTACCTGAGGGGTGCTAGTGCGCTGGCATCTAGCAAGCAAACAGTTATGGCACTCCTGTGGTGAGGAACAGGTGGAGTAGGGGACTGTTTTGTGCCCCATCTCATAGACTCCAGCAGAGCATGATCTCCCATTTGCAACCAGTTACTCAGCTGCATTCATGTTTGTTATTGTGTTGACAAGGAAAGAGGTACCATTTCTGGCAGCATCTCTTAGCTTCCTGAGCCGCCTCAGGCACTTAGACAAAGCAGGAGGCACATACTGACTTGGTTGCCACCTGATACCTTTTCTGCTTACCTAAGCCCAGAGTACCCACTGGGAGACCACAAGCATCCTAACTAGGCAGCTGTTCGCTGGATCTCCCCTTATCTTTCTGTATCTCCTGCTACTCCCTTCCTGCCAAGTATAGACCCGCATTCAGAGGCACAGACAACAGACTGCCCTTCTGACTCCTAAAACAAGCCTTGTCCTTCCCTAGTGGAGAGCCAAGGCAGACACTCTCAATGTTGTTTATTATTAATATTTCTGATTTTCTCTTATTCTTCTCTGTCAGCAGGAGCAAAAAAATCTGGAACCTCAAAATTGAGTGCTACCTTGAGCTGTACCAAGTTAGAATTTTCTAACTGATGCAAAATTTAATGTTCTGTTTATGGCAGGCAAAATGCAGCTTTCTGTTTGGGGGTGGGTGGTAGGTGGCTGATTAAAGGAATCATAAAATGACTTAGGTATTTGCTTGGTAACCTATCAGCTATGTTAAATCAACATTTAGTGATTTATAAATGAATGTGATTAATACAGATTAGCTTTTCTTCTGAATACATACTGCATGCAAAACACTGGCAAGAACAGTCTTGATTTGGTGTTATCTAGGGCACTTGAAACACAGATCACCAGACCTGAAGATGGGGTATCTCTCTAGATGTACTGCCTTATATAAAGCCTGATATAATTGTGTTGAATGACATTTTTTTCTTGCTTTTTTGATGAGATGTGGGAGTGACACTAGTTTCTGTGTATTTTTATCACATTTTCAAAGACAAACATTTGACCATCTCCTGTTACAGTAACCAGAAAGAGAAAAAAAAAAAAATCAAGAGCATGAGTCTACAGGTTATAAAATTCAGCATCTGTATAATTTTTAAAAATCCTTTTTCTATGTTTTCTTTTCATGGAAACATACATTGTAGGCTTGAGTGGGGAGAAGCCTATGTTAAAATTGGTAAAAATTTTCAGCAAAGTAATGTAAAAAATATTAGGCATTTCCTTAGCTTTCAAAACTGGCCTCACATAATCAAAGTGAGATAAAATTAGTAATACATTTAGAGCTTAAAATTGTCCAAAATAATTAGGAAGTAAACTACCAAAGTGTGATATGTACGGGGGTATTTCAAAAAGTTTGTGGAAAAATAGAATTAAAAGTTAATGTTAATCTTCCCATGAAATTTTCGAAGTACCCTTGTGTTTGTCATTTTTGACAATTACCATTAATATCTGAGTTTTGGATATGGAGGTACCCCTTGTATTATACTGATGTATGGATCGTTCAGAAAGCTGACAATGAGCTAAGAATAATGATCATTATTGGCCATCCAAAAATCATTTCCTAAGCTGTCTTTAAACAGCCAGTTAGCTGAGCTTTGGTCACCACTTCTGCTGTAGAAGGGCTCAAGGTTTTGGCTGTACACTAACAGAGAACATAGGAATAACTAACACATGTTAAATGCTTGTCATGAACCAGGCGTTCCTTTAAGCCCTTTATATTATTCTCCCATTTAACCTGCATAAGGACCCTATGAATTAAGTTACTGTTGTTGTCTCCATTTTACAGATGAGGAAACTAAGACACAGAGAAGTTAAAAATCTTGCCCCATTGACAGAGTAGAGATTTGAATTCACCACTACGCTAAACCAAATGTCAGAGCCGAATTATTTCTTGGAAATACTTTGTCCCATAGATGAGAAAATTGAGACCCAAGATGGAAGTCTCTTGCTTGCGTCCATATGAGTACCGCAGAAGGACATGGAGAAGGTGACAAGAGCTCTGAGTGCGGATTCCAGGCAGGAGTGGGGTTTTGCTTCACCTGGCCTCATTTCTTGTCAAGAGACATGGAAGAGTCACTTCTTCTTACTGCTATCACTTCCTTCTGTTGATACTCAGTGTCTGTGCATGCAGAGTTGAGCTCAATCAATATTCAACCAGTATGAATCAAATACCCAGCACGTGCTGTGTATGGGAAGAGAATGCCCCCCTTGAGGCACTCATGGTCCAGGAGGGAAGCAGATGGAAACGTGGAACTGTGTACAGGCTACATTGTGTCAGGGAAGAATCGGCAAGGTAACAGAAGCCTTCCCAAAGACGTAGTGTGGTTTTTGGAGCTGGACTTGGGAAATGTAAACAAATATGTTGAGGGCAGGATTTCCCCACATAAGCTCAGTACCACTGTCCTATCCTATGCCTAATTATAACTATAATCCCTCTTAGCCTATTGGGTATCTTTCTGGCTTTCCACACAGTTTGTATATTTCTATAGTCATATATATGTAATCACATATTTATACAATCATATATTTACATATATAATCATATATGTACCATTTCTATATTTATATAAATTCACATGTTGTATGTATTATTACATATGCCTTTTGTTGGTCATTGTTCTACAAAAAATAAGAGGATTATGTAACACACTTTCTCGTGTCTTGCTTTTCTCACTCAATAATGTGCTGTGAAATCACTCCAAGTCATCTTGTATTGCTCTAATTCATTTTTTGCTGTCTAATATTCCAATATGTGCCTATATTTCAATACATTCAGCCATTCCTTTATTAAAGAATGTATACTTCTAGTCTACCATAAAAAGTCCTGCAATAAATATCATTGTACATAAAAATCACTCCAAGTCATCTTGTATTGCTCTAATTCATTTTTTGCTGCCTAATATTCCAATATGTGCCTATATTTCAATACATTCAGCCATTCCTTAATTAAAGAATGTATACTTCTAGTCTACCATAAAAAGTCCTGCAATAAATATCATTGTACATATGCTCTTTTATGTTAGTACATTTATTTCTGTGAAACAGATTATCAAAGTAAAATTGCAGTGTCTCAGAGTATGTGCATTTTTAAGTTCCATGACTGTGGCCTGGGTGCCTAGTGTATGGGGTATGGCACTCCAGCTTGGGTGCCTTCCTCGACTGGAGAGGCTAAAAAGCTGAAACCTACATTTTCCAGAACCCATTGCAGCTAAAATGTGACTTAGTTTGACCAGTCAAATTTATGTAAGATTTGAAATGCAGAAATGAGATCGAAGCCTCATTTCTGCTAATTATGCAATTTTTAGATGGAATATAAGTACATGAAAATGTTTGGTGTTCTTGTTTTCCTGCAGCAGCATAAACAAAAGTCCCCATGTCTAGAAATAAACCAAATGTTCATAAACAATAGAATGGAAATTATGTCGTGGAATAGTCAGACAATGGAGTACCATTTTTAAGCTGTGTTATGTATGCAGCATCTGCTTTATTATCACTTAAAATGATCAGTTCTTGGCATTTTAATCTTAGGGCCCTTTTACACCCATAAAAATTATTTCAGACTCCAAAAGACTTTTGTTTATAGGGGTTATATAAAAGGATATTTACTGTATTCAAAATTAAAATTAAGTAATTTAAACAAAATTTGTTTATTTGAAAATTAAAATAATAAATTCATTATCTGATAACATTATTTATATGAAAATAACGATTTTCAAAAACAAAAACAAAGCAAAGTGAAATAAATTTGAATGATGAAAGTAGCACTCTTTTTCATTTTTTCAAATCTCTTTAATGTCGGCTTAATAGAAGAAAGTTAGATTCTCATACCTGCTCTGTCCTATACAATCTATAGAAATATGCCATTTGGTTGATGAATATGAAGAGAGTCCTGTCTTAAATGGTTATGCAATTGGAAAATGGAGGAGTATACTAATGTTTTTTTTAAAAATCTAATTGTGTATGTTCTTTGATACTATACCCAAACTTGACATATGGTAGTTTCTTAAAGGTTAGTTGCAATGTGGTATCTAAAACTGTATCAGTGAACTTTTAACACTCTGTTATGTTAAAATCCATTGGTGTTCTTATACTTTGAATGGATCTTTTACCCACACATGATGTTATGACTTTGGAAAATAATGGTTCACTGAGTTATGCAGATCTTCCAGTGTTGACCCATTTCATTTTACAACATCAAAAAATCACATTTGTCAATATCACCACTGATATCATCAGAAAAGCCTTTAAATATTGGGAACTGTCAAGCTCATAGTGGTGAATACATGTTTTCCAAAATTCTAATTATTTGTTTGAAAGCAGAAATTTTATAATGGGCAACAAATGCTGTCAGTTGTTTTCCTTGCAGTGACAGGCTCACTTCATTCGTTTTTGAGGAAATGTCTGCCAGATGCCCAAGTCTGAATAATCTTAGTTTGTCTGTCAGTTGTTCTTCCAAGTACAAATCACGCTCCATGAACAAAGCAGCTAGTTCTGTTCACAACACAAACACACAAGTGCTTCACCTCGAGGCAACTGTCACACTGCAGGGTACAGCAGCAGTGCTTTGTGCATACGTCCCATTTTGCTCTGTTAAATTGAGTCAAGATTTAATAAAATCAACAATTTTTACAGCTTCATCAAAAACATTCTTAAATGAAGCTGCCATTCTTTTATCTGCAAGTGTGTAGTGACTACCAATACAGTTTGGTGCCATTTCCTCGGTTCAGGCTTCAGCATTTTTACCCACCATTGTTTATGCATCATTGATGCAAATGTCAACACAATGAAGTCAAATCATGTCTTAGTATTATTGTTATGGAAATAGTTGTGACATCGTGGAACCCCTGAAAGGGTCTAAGGGAACTATAGATCATACATCGAGAACTTTAATTTGTATTTACATCATATACTTCTTTTTAATATAAACTTCACAATAATCAAAACGACAAGTTCTGTGCTATTAAGTAGATGTTTTATAGAGTCTTTTTATTCCCTTTGCCAATCATATAAGAAACAAATTTCTTACTGAAGGGGTTCCTGCCTCTCTCCTTTTGGCCACAACACTCCCCACTTGCCATCCCCCAGACATGCAACCCTTGACTTAAAAAAAAAAAAAAACTTTATTTTTAAAAGCAACTTTAGGTTCACAGAGACATTGAGCGTGAGTTGTATTGTAAGAGGCACATTGTAAGAGAGTTCCCATATACGCCCTGGCTCCACACATGCATAGCCTCCCCCACTACGGACATCCTGCACCACAGTGCTGCATTTGTTGCAATCAGTGAACCTACATTGACACATCATTATCACCCAAAGTCCACAGTTTACATTAGGATTCACTCTTGATGTACATTCTATGGGTTTGGACAAATACACAATATCATGTATCCACCATTGTAGTATCATACAGAATAGTTTCACTGCCCTAAAAATCCTCTGTTCTCTGTCTATTCATCCCTCCCTCTGCCTTAATCCCTGGCAATCACTAATCTGTAGTTTTGCCTTTTTCACGATGTCAGATGGTTGGAGCTATACAGTATGTAGCCTGTTCAGGTTGACTTTTATCACTACTAATATTCGTTCAAGTCTTCACCACGTCTTTTAATGGCTTGATTGCTCATTTCTTTTTAGTGCTAAATAATATTCCATTGTCTAGATATACTACAGTTTAGTTATGCATTCCCCTACTGAAGGACATCTTGGTTGCTTTCATGTTTTGACAATTATGAATAAAGCTACTATAAATATCTGTGTGCAGGTTTTTGTATAGACATAAGTTTTCAATTCATTAGGATAAATACCAAGGAGTGTGATTGCTGGATTTTATGGTAAGGGTATGTTTAGTTTTGGAAGAAATGACCACAATGTCTTTCAAAGCAGCTGTACCATTTTGCATTCCCACCAGCAATAAATGAGAGCTTCTGTTCCTCCACACCCTTGTCAGCATTTGGTGTTGTCAGTGTTCTGGATTTTGGCCATTCAAATAGGTGTGTAGTGGTATCTCAATGTTTTAATTTGCAATTCCCTAACGACATATGATGTTGAACTCTCTTTCATATGCTGGCTTACTATCTATATATTTTCTTTGGTGAGGTATACAAGTCTTTGGCCCATTTTTAAAATGGGTTGTTCATTTTCTCTTGACTGCAAATGAGCTAAATTTATTTTTAAAAATTTTTTTATTTATTGAAATATTGAACATATCTGTGGGGTACAGCATTGAACATCAATACCTGTGTGCAATATGTGATGCTCAAATCAGGATAATTAGTATATTCAACATTACACAATATAACATTTTTTGTGGCCCTTTGCCAATCATTCAATTTCTTATTATTGTCTTTGTAATTTTGGATCATAGTCTTTTGTCAAATATGTCTTTTGAAAATATTTTCTCCTAGTCTGCAGTTTGTCTTCTTATCCTTTTGATAGCATCTTTCACAAAGCACAGGTTTTTAATTCTAACAGAGTCCAGCTTACCCATTATTTCTTTCATGGATCATGTCTTTGTTGTTGTATCTAAAAAAGCCATTGCTATAACCTAAGTTGGGTTTCCTCCTGTTATCTTCTAGAAGTTTTATAGTTTTTCATTTTACATTTTGGTCAATGATCCATTTTGAGTTAATTTTTGTGAAGGGTGTAAGGTCTGTATCTAGATTAATATTTTTTGCATGTGGATGTCCAGTTGTTCCAGCATCATTTGCTGAAAAGAGTATCTTTGTTCCATTGTATTGCCTTTGCTTCTTTGTCAAAAATCAGATGACTCTATTTATGTGTGTCTATTTCTGGGCTGTCTAATCTGTTCCATTGACCCATTTGTCTATTCTTTTACTAAAATCACAGTGTCTTGATCACTGTAGCTTTCTATTGTCTTGAGGTTGGGTAGAGTCAGTTCTGCAACGTTGTTCTCCTTCAATATTGGGTTGGCTGTTACAGGTTTTTTGCCTCTCCATATAAACTTTAGAATGAAGAATAATACCTTGCTGAGATTTTAATTAGAATTGCACTGAGTCTGTATATCAAGTTGGGAAGAACTGACATCTTGACAATTTAGAAATGTGAAATCTTTTTCCATTTACTTAGTTCTTCCTTGATATCTTTCATCAGCATTTTGTGGTTTTTCTCATACAGCTCTAATGCATATTTCATTAGGTAGAACTTGGTTTCATACTCCTAAAAAGTTTATAACGTTTTGACCCAGACATTTAATGCCACCTTTTTGACTTGAGAACATTTTGACAATACTTAAAAACCAACTCATTAAACTTCATATTTTTAGTTTACCAAATAAAGTTTTTAGCATGTGCCTTCACATATGTTTATGAAGGTGTCAGAAAAAATCTAGAGTCACACTAGAGATGTGCCAAAGAATGAGATAATAGGGATGTCTATTGAGGACATAACTATTTTAACTTAACCACTTTAAAATGTTGTCAACCACATGGCCCATGTCAAAAGAACTGCATCACGATATCCTGTTTGGGTAATTATTGCTATGAAAATGCAAGTTGGCAGTTGGAATCTAGTCTGCGGGAAAATCCAGCGTAGCTCAAGTGTTCCAGTTAGTAAACCCCAGAGCATATGAATATGATTCTTGGACGCCCTAACTATGAGGACTTCATTTCATTTTGTGCTTTGAGCCAGAAGCTGTAGCTATTTCTACCCTTGCTGCTTTTCTCTCTGGTGTTGCCTGCCTCTCAAATAATTGTGGCACTATTTGTGCTCTTCCAGCTCACGCATTTCATATCTCCCATTTGTTTCTAGAGTGAATATTTCATGTGGATTTCTAGTGATTCGTAATCACATTCTACAAGCCAACATTCTTCATGCTTGATTTCAGGCCCCAGTGTAGTATTTTGGGAACTCTTGTTCAACTGGTTTTGGCTTTTCATGAAGCCAAAAAATAATTCAACAACCCACAAACAAAAACAATAATAAATTGGTGGGTAGATGCTATGATTAACCATGTGTTTTGTTCTCACTGAGAAAATCTCCTGGGTAATTTTGGAAAACAAATTAAAAAGTAATGAATTTCTCAGTGATTAAGGCTTGCATTTGTTTATGCAACTATTTTTTTACCATGATATTTACAGCATATTTAGACATTTGGTCCTAATTTTTTAAATCCAATATCTCATAGTATTATTTGTAGTAAGAATGTATTCCTGTAAATCTCCTCCTATGACCATAGTATTTTTAAACACATGGGGTTAGATTTTTAGCCCAAGGTATTCATTGTAGATAATCGTGCGTGGCTGGTCTGTAATATTGCAGTTTTGAAGTTGCAGAGTTGAGGTTTAATATACCTATTTCCTTTATCATTGTTTTTGTTTGTGGGTTGTGCCCCTCCCCCGTTTTTTTCTCCCCCCCTCCCTTTTTACAGTGATCCCTCACTGTTTTAGAAAACATATCTGGAAACCCCGCTAAAAATTCTCTGTTAATGGACATTCACTATTCATGACTTGTTTTCCATGAATTCTGCAATAATGTTGTAGTTTAATACTGACTGGCAAATAGCTCTCAGAATACTCTGATTCCACAGGAATTCAGAAAAGTGATTGAGCCTTTATCTTTTTGATATTTTTGATACCTGTCAAAGAATGAACAAGTCACTGAAACCAGCAATATTTTTTCAAAGAGATATTTTATTTCTCAAACGGTGGTTTGCTGAATTCATATGCTTGAAAATAATTATTTCAAATTATGAATTTCATGACAATAGCTGAAGACTACAGATAACTAGGTTTTGTGCCTCCCATTAGGCCTCTTAATAAAAATAAAAACAAAAACAAGGGTTTTACAACATCAAAACGTAGCAAAGTCTAGTGGGAAGTACCCTGGTTTTAAGTCAGAAGTCTCAACTTTGAATTCCATTTCTGTAACATACTAGTTATTTGACCATGAGCAAGTCATTTAACCTAAGCTTTAGTGTACATCAAGTGGGGCTCCTTAATTTAATGGCGATTGTGAAAATCAAACAGTAGTTACTGTATTGTTGTGGGATAGTGCTTACACTTATCTTGGCACATGAATCAAAGTGCAGCACAGTCTAGTTCTAATAGCACTGTGTGTCTTTTTTCCCCAATGAGGTTTACAGCTTCCCAGGTATTATATCATATATCTCCTGATGTTCTGTAGTGCCCACATCAGGGTTAGCGTATATAAGATAGTCAATAAAATACTTCCTGAATTTAAGGTCCGGGGGGGGGGGGGGGGCATCATGAATTATGGTTCATGTCACTGTTCTGCCACCAATTCAAAATATGCAAATTTATCACTTAAGGTCTCTGTTTTATTGTTTGTGAAACAACATTGTGTTAGATCTTGGCTAGGATCTCCATGAATGTGTCTTCTGCTGAAATTACAGGAAGCCAATGAGTTTTCTCTGGAAACCAACAATTAGGCCGCTTCCTGTTACAGAAGTAGAAAGAGCTTGTTTCAAAGGAAATGTGTCTGTGAACCTTCTCACTCCTTACTTCTTGCAGGGAATATCAGCCTCTGGATGTGGCCTTGTTTTTAAACACTGAAACCTGCCTCTTCTTGCCAGATTAGAGACAATTAACCCATTCCCTCTCTTTTCCACTTCAGCTATCCCCTCCCTGAGGCCGGGGAGGGAGCTCACCTCTGATCCTGTGTGATTTCCCATATTAGCTCTCAAGAGAGTGATTGAATCACAAATCACATCCTCTTTTCTGTTAAACTCAGAATCTTATTTGATCTTGCCTATTGCGAGGTTGCAATTAGGCTGTCTGATAAGTGTAAATCAAATCCATTTGACCTCTCTCAGGAAGATGGCAAGTGCTCAGGTTCTCTCTCTTTTCCATGGACCTTTGTATTAAAATTCTGGCAAATGCTTATTTCTTTTAGTCTGATCAGCTTCTCAGGTGTTCACCTTTTCTGTGATTCCTCATTTAAAAAGCTGTTCACATATCCCTTGCCCCAGGTTCTGGTGACGTGAATATGATATACCCAGGAAGGGAACTGATGCAGTGAGGGGATTCCAGCCTTGCTCAGTTTTCTCTGCCTCTGACACTGGACATTTGCTAGAGTCACTGCCTTCATCAGGGACACTTTCTGAGGTGCTCAGATGCAAGATTGTAGATCAGTCATACATAATCTGGGCTGGCCAGTTAGCTCCGTTGGTTAGAGCTCAGTGCTATAACAAGTCAAGGGGTCCTGATCCTCTTACTGGCCAGCAGCCAAAAACAAGACCAAAAAACAGTTAGACCCAATCATAGTCGTTACGGACTGACCCCTCATGCTCAGCATGAATTCATTCATTTCCTCAGTCATTCATTCATTCAACAAATGTTAGTTGAATGGTTACAATATCTCAGGCACTGCTTAAAACATTTTACCCCTCTATTTAATCTCCTACACTTGCTTCATAGTATCTTAAGCTCCTCTTCTTACTCCCAAGTTCCCGCTAAAATAATATCTTAACTTGGGGATTTTCTCCTCAAAATTATTCTTTTTAAGTCAAGGGTAGATGCAGGAAGGGGTGTCATATTTCCAAGTTTGATGAGACAAGGACAGTTAATGTTAGGAATGGGCAAGCAGGACTGGGCCTGTGACGGAAGTGGCAGGAGGAAAGTGCCCAGCTGTTTTGGTCAACGTAGGTCACACATGGCTGTAGAGACTGCCCAAGGGCCACAGTGGTTACTGTTCTCAAACCAAATAAACCAGAACCTCCTGGTCTCTGACTCTGAAGTTCCCAATCATAAACAGCCTGGGGCCCCTTCTCCACAGCAGAGGAAAAGGAAAGAGTCCTATGTGTCCCTAAAGGAGCACCTTGGGTCCCTTCAGTGCTCTGTGACCTGGGGTGTCAGCACAACATCAGACAGCACTAGGATTTCTTGCCTGTTCTGCTCTTCTCAAACCTTGCTCTCTCACCTCCAGTCTCCTGAATCAGCCTTTGCAGTGATTCTGGCCACTCTCATACTGACTCTGATCATTACTGGAATCCCAGGAGTTTCAAACCCTGTTTCAAGAAAAATTTTGGTAGATTAGGGAAATTAATAGACTTTCATGGTAAGAAGAGTTTACTCCCTTCATAATGCCAACAAATGCTATCAGGGTCCATACAGAGCTCCCAAACATTTCTAATGATCAGCCGAGATGCCCTCCTACATACCAAAAACCTCAGGTGAAAAACAGAAACCAACTGACACGTGTCCCTAAAGCTCTACCCAGCAAATACAGCAAAGTGCAGCTCCTCACTGTCTGGAGGAGTGTTGTGCTAAGCAGCACCTGCCCACAAGTGTTTGCTTCTCCACAGACGGAAGAGTTTCTGCCATCCTGGGCAGCACACATGGAAGAGAGATGGCAGCCGCTGACCCCCTGGGTAACCTGTTATGACAACCTGACAGCAGACTGGCTATCACCAAAGATGTCATCAGTGCTTCTGAAGCTCAAGAATCTAATTTTCTTTATATACAATAAAGAGATTGGAGTCTATTTTTTTTCTTTCCCTTTCTCCCTTCCTCTCTCTCTCTCTCTTTCTCTCTCTCTGTCTCTCATTCTCTCTGTTTCCTTTTCAGCATAACTTTATTTTTTTCCCTAAAGAAATCTCACAGAGAATACTGATATATGAAAAGGGCCAAAGTGGAAGTCCTTTGGTTGAAGCTGAGGGTGTGTGAAAGAGATGGGCTAGCTCATATCTGCTTAGCTTTCCCCCTTTCTCCTACCCACTTAAAGACCCCTGAGTACCTCCCTGGAGTTCAGTTTGAGAAACACAAAGGTCCCTCTAAGGCTAGATAAGTTCTAAGGCACCTCCCTTTCAAGCTCCATGAAGTCAAGGACTCTGCCTTGGTCACCCCTGAAGGCAGGGCATGGTTCTGGCACATAGTAAGCACTACCCGCCCAACCCCAACTATTTGATGAGTGGATGAATGAAAGATTTTTCAGACATCGTGAATGTGTCTATCTATTTAAGATTATAGCTCCATACACCAACAGAATTGTGTAAGATTTAACCTCCTCTTCTGACCATCTGCCCTATACCTTCCCCCAGCTTTTCTCTGCACACATACAAAAAGCTCAGCCTTTTGGGATTCAAAAAAGCTCTTTCCTAAGATTGCATCTAAAACACCAAATGTAAATGTCTCCCAAATGGGGAGACAGCTTGTTTATACAGAAATAATTGCTTCAGCACAGTGTCCTCCTTTATAGCAAGACTGGAAGAAAATGCTGAGCAGGCAGATTCCTTCTCTGTGCATCAGGAAGGAGTTAAAAACCCATTTCAGTCCTTTCTTTGGCCTTATGCAAATATAAAGCTTTTCTCCCAAGCTTGGGACTAAGTGAAAAAATTAAACAAAACAAAAATCTAATCCTGACTTACACTTTCCCCGAGATGCCTAAATCAGTCCAGGTGACTTTGAAATGCATCTCTCCCTTATTTCCTTGAGACCACTCAGAGAGGAGCAGGCGTTAATGTGCCAGCCTGAAGCTGCTGTGAAAGGTGCAAACAATACACCTCTTCATTGTTCACTTGCTCCCCCGCCCCCTGACAAAGAGGGTCTAATGCTAAGCGTGGACCCTGCCAACTAAGCGAAGGCTGGGGGCTTCGCCCAGATCCTGGGGCAAGCCATCAGGTCGCCAACTCGCCACGGGCCCACCAGCTGCTTGACTTCATGACTGTCTATCACTATGTCTGCCTTAAAAAAAAAAATTTAAAAAAAAAAAAAAACAGAAAAACCTCTCTAATCACCTAATACTATTTTTATTGGCCTGTCAGAAAAAGGCTGGGGGCTTCGCCCAGATCCTGGGGCAAGCCATCAGGTCGCCAACTCGCCACGGGCCCGCCAGCTGCTTGACTTCATGACTGTCTATCACTATGTCTGCCTTAAAAAAAAAATTAAAAAAAAAAAACAGAAAAACCTCTCTAATCACCTAATACTATTTTTATTGGCCTGTCAGAATGTGTGGGAGACTATAGGGGAATTCATTTCATGTCTGTTGGAACATTATTTTAGTAAAATATTAGGACAAGTCTATACTTCCTCCTTTGAAAAATAAGATACAAAACCAATTAAAGTTAAGTGATTACTGAAATGCATCTAATTAGGATTAACTTACACACGTCAAACCCTGATGGCAGCTTCCCAGCAAAAACCCTGTTCAGTGTTGATGCAAAAGATAATGGATATCATAGGGGCCTCTGCTTTGCAGGCAATTGCTTAAGAAAGCACCTTCACAGCCCACAGCCTTCTCTCCCTTTGGGTTGGGGTACATTTTCGTCAATCTGACAAGATCTGTCACATATTATCAGACAATTGATCACCGATTCCTTGCAAGTCTTAATCCATCGTTTGATCACACATCAAGAAAAATTGCTTTTTATGTCTTACATCTTGGCCATGAGAAAGGGGAAGAAAGCAGGGACTTAGGCTTTCGGCTCCAGCTCATTGCCTTTTTGCAAATGATAGATGGGTTCACTAGGCAATTTAACTTTAAAATGATCTTTCCCCCCTTCTCAAATAAGCAAATACAAGGAGCTGTGCAGCACAAGCTGAGTGGAAAGAGAGTCCGCCTGCTGTTCCTTTTGTGTCTCTATAAGAGGTGCCCATGTGTGGCTACAGGCACGTAGGGTTAGCAAATATGTATTTATTTAGTCTTACTGCATCTGCTTCTAAATAATAGGATTTAAAGTGGACACACACAGAGAGACTAACTTGTGCTCTCCAGGACATAGCTATAATCATTTTACACATTTCTTTTAGAGCACTGATGTTATATATAACAAAATTTGAAATGATTTCTAGTATAGAAAAAAACACCAAACAAACACAAAAATAAAAAAAAATCTGTGAGTATTCTATAAGGACACAGTCAAACCAATTAAAAAAAAGTATTTCTCCTGCCGTGAATCCAGTTCTGTTATTGTCAAATTCCTGACCTTATGCAGATAGCAATATACATTCTAGCCTCTCCGAATGGTGCAAAACCTAATAACATAGGAATTAGTCCTGTTTCTACTAGTTGATTGCTACTTACTATCAAAAATAAAAAGTATTTGTAATTACCAATAAAAGAATAGCTAAAGCCTCAAAGTTTTTGAGGAATTCTATTTAAGTTGTCAACATACACATAAACACAAAACAATGGTAATCTGTAAATAGTATTTCCAAAGTACACAGTGTTCAAAGATTCCGATCGCATTATCTGAGGACAGGAAGGAAAATTCCCCAGTTCCCTGTGGATCTTCCCACTCCCCTCCACTAAAAACCTCCTTGGGAATCCTTCACTATTGTACGTCGCCTGTAATTTGAAGACACAAAGAACGAGGCTCGGTCTTTGTGCACTTAAGTAAAATGAAAGGAGCTCAGAGATATGTAATTAGTGCTTTTCCTGTGTCATGGCAACTTGATGAGATAATAGTATTTCCAAATACTAGCCACAAAATTTTACGGTGAAGCAGTCTGTGGCTGACCTGCCAGCTTTGCCAAGAAACTGAAAACACTGCGAGGCCAGGAACTGTGCCCCAACCCCTAGCAGTCGGTGTGGGGCACAAAAAGAATGATCCAAATATTAGTCATTCTAGTGAAATGTAAATAAGTACTGTACCAATGTCAATTTTCTACATGGAACTTTTAGAAAACTAGAGGTGGAAAGGGGGAGTGGAGAGGGAGAGGGAGGGGGGCTCAGTTCTAGTGAAATGCAAATAAGTACTGTACCAATGTCAATTTTCTACGTGGAACTTTTAGAAAACTAGAGGTGGAAAGGGGGAGTGGAGAGGGAGAGGGAGGGGGGCTCATGAGGACTTGATCAATGGATACAAACAATGATTATGTATTGTAATGATGAATAAGCTAACTACACTGATATAATCACCACACGTTGTACACAATTATTGAACATCAACGTTGTACCCCACATGTACGTATCATAAAAAAAGTTTAAAAATTCTGGTTTTGATCATTGTACTCGTGTAAGATGCTATCATTGGGGGAAGGTGAAGATGGGATACGTGGGAACTCTCTGTTCCCTTTTTGCAAGTTCCTGGTGAGTTTAAAATTATTCCAAAATAAAGTTTAAAAAAGTATTTGTTGAAAAGACAATGAATCTCTAATTCGGGCCTGCCACCTGTTTGAGGCAATGATGCCTCAGGGCTGCTCGGGACAATCTTATACCCTTTTTTTTCTTGTGCTTCTAACACCTCTTCCCCACTTAGAGCCCCTTGTCCCATGCCCAGATTCTGGTTCTGCCTTTGGCCCTCTGGAAGTGCTCTTATATTTTTGATCTTCCCCAAAGTTTGGCCTTTAGTTCTCCACGAGGAATTTTGGCTCAGACTTCCTTTCGGATCCACCTCTTTCTATGGCATCTTTCTCATTGGCCTTCTCAACACTTTCTCTTTTGCCCAGTGGAGGTGGTGTGTGTATGCGTTGTATGTATTTAGGAGACAGGTGTGTATGAGTTGGGGAGGGAGGTGTGCAGAGTGGAGTGAAGGGGGTGAGATTGAGATTTAGTTTGTGGTCACCTGCCTTTCTGAAATATGTTTCCTTTTGAAACAAGCAGTGTTTTGCAGGGGAGAGATTCTACCCAGTTCATCAGATCCATCATACCCAACTCTTCCACTTCATGATATGTTTTTTGAAGATACTATTAGAGTCTTCAAAGTTTAGCTTGTTCGATATCTGTTCTCACTGCTGGGTGTCAAGGGCATGATCCTTGTTAACACACATAACAGAGAGAGTGGACTTACTCAGACTTCATCCTGCGGACAAACAGCATGGTCTGGGCATTTATCATAAACCTAACTTGGAATCATTTGGGATGCTTAATGCCTTTCCCATAACCCTACTCATACGAGAGGCAGCAGAGTGAAATGGTTAACAACACTGGTACTGGTGCCGTATTAAATCCAGCTTTGCTCACCAGCAGTGTCACTGAAAAAGTTATTTGCTCTCTCTGAACCTTGTTTTTTCCATCTGTTAAATGGGAATAATTATTGCACCTAACTCATAGAGTTCTTGTGAGAATTATGAGTTAGCACTTTGAGAAGCACGAGGGTATACCAGTTGTTGGCACTCAGTGAATGTGATTACTGTTCTCTTGTGCCTGTTCTGCCTCCTTTCTCACTTCTTTTCTCTGAATCCCCCTCTATCACCTCCTAAAAGTTCAGTATGATGACATGCTTAAAAATCAGAAGTTTTTTTTTTTTTTTTTTTTTGGCTTTTGTTTCCATCTGTTAAATGGGAATAATTATTGCACCTAACTCATAGAGTTCTTGTGAGAATTATGAGTTAGCACTTTGAGAAGCACGAGGGTATACCAGTTGTTGGCACTCAGTGAATGTGATTACTGTTCTCTTGTGCCTGTTCTGCCTCCTTTCTCACTTCTTTTCTCTGAATCCCCCTCTATCACCTCCTAAAAGTTCAGTATGATGACATGCTTAAAAATCAGAAGTTTTTTTTTTTTTTTGCTTTGTATGTTTCCCTAAACTTCTAGAAATAGAAGATAATCAATTGAGTCTCAGAAATGAGGTTGGAAATTAATCTCTGTTGAAGAAGAAACCTAATACAGAGTCACCCAAATTTCTGAATTTACTAATCAAATCAGTTTGAATGCTGGTGAGTGTCATTCTTTGTGGAGACACAGCCATAGACCTGAAACTTATTGGGCTGATTTTTCCTTATAATTTACTCACAGTGCTGACATGGGAGATGTTGGGGTGGATTTGGAGTCTAGGCTAGGTGTCACACTGCTAAGAAAGGCAGGCTTAGAAATATAGTTGAATGCTTCCTCCTCTTTTTTTTTTTTTTTTTTAATAGCAAGTATAAGCTAAACATTGACTCTTGGCTGACTCCAGCTCTCAATTGCTAAATGTGGTGTTTACAGCCATAAAACACTCTGATGTAGCCACATCTACAGAGTGTAATTATGTTTTCAAAAGTCCCTTCATTTTCCCAATCTTTTCAAGGATGAACATAATCTACCCACACTTGAACTAATGGCACTTCAGTCCCAGCCGAATGGAGTCCAACCTATCCCTTCCTTTCCAATCAGCGACACAAAACAAAACTTGTTGCCTGGGTACTCTCCCATTAGCTCCAGAGATGCCGATTAAAAAATAATACTTTGGTAGCATTTATTAAGTTTGTATGATCTGCTACCCATGAAGCCTTTAGAACAAACAATGAGTTATAACTAAAGCCAAAGTGAGTGAGAAGTGGATTCAAATCAGAAGAGATAAAATTAAATTTTCATGTATCATAAATGAAATATCCATCAGGAACTTCTCAGATGACCTTCAGGTTCAGAAAATTCTATATTAAAACTTCCAACCTGAAAGATATGGGCACTAGGCCTGGTGACAAGCATTTCAGGTATTATGGAGAAAAAGGCCCAGCCAGCTACAGTAAACAAATGTAACTAGTTTGGGAGAAATGCTATTGACAGTAAAATTCTAATTTTACTCCAGCTCCCAGAACAGATGTACCTCCGAGTCCATAGACTGCAATACTTAACTGCAGCTACTCAGCTGTGACCTTCAGCCCCAGGCTCACTGCAATAAAATTTTCATGCAACCATATGGAAGAATATTTTAATAGAGATTTACTGTCAGTAACTGTCCCAAAGGAGCAAATAAGGAAGCTGTAACATATTGCGTACAGTAAATCAAGGGGACTTCAATGGAAAAACGAAACCTCCCGGAGGCAAGCCTCTTTAAAATTACAGGCAACACTTTGTACAAATATGTGTACAAAGGACTAGATTTGCACTCAGTTAAGTAGCTCAAAATGGTTTCGATTTGCAGATATATTTATTTAGAATTTATTTATTGGATTTTATAAGTGGCAAGCACTTACCTGTCAGGGCTGAATGCGTATGCATCTCCCTTCCCTGGGGCAAAACGGAAGTGAGGAAGGTCGACATCAACTGAAAAATCTTACCCAACTAGGGAATGTGGCAGGTGGCATAAATTGCACCCTCTCTGTAGCCAGGTTTACTTCAATTTAGGGTGAGGTATTAACACCAGAGACAAAATATACCCCTAGCCAGTACATAAACAGTACCAGATGAGTTAGTTGAATGGTAAGAAATTCAGCTTAAAAAATAACTGGGGAGAGATGTTGATGAAAACTCCCAGCAGGGCAGAAAACACTCAGAGTCCTTATGTCCATCCTTGACTGTATTTTCCCCAACATTTTTGCTAAAAATGTCTTAGATTGTGAAGCTATAAAATGGCAATTGTGGACTAAATGCGTCTTCAGCTGGTTGGAATCACTAATCAGATCTCACTCCCATCTCCTGACCCTGTGTTTACACGCAGACACCAGTCCGCGGCACAGAGCCATGGGTGCGCGAGAGGCAGGGTGGTGCCCGCCAGTGTCACCTGCTCCGTGCTCCGCACTGCAGCTACCATCATGCACTGTGGCCTTGCTCAGATGCAGCTCTCACTGTGGAGAGCATTTCAGCTTCAGATGTTTGTTTCCTGCGGGCAAATAAGCAGCCATCTCTCCCCCTCTATTGAACTGATGAAAACGCTAATGTGAGGGGCAGTAATTCAGAGATAAATAGACCGAACACCGCTATGACAGTTCATATTTTATGGCAGAGAGGCCTAAAACCTAAAAAACTCATGTGTAGGAGGCATAGCACGAATACCTCATCCATGGTACATAATGAAGGGAGACGTTTTGGCATCAAACCCAAAATCAAAATATCCAAGTGACCGTGAATAGGGGAATCGGGTGATAAATCTTTATGTTTTGCTAAATGCCCGTGGGTTGTGGCATTTGACAAAGAGTGATAACAGTGGAAGAATCGTCATATCTGATAAATGTGTCTTAGGTATTGCATTCTTCTGTCGAAGTGGCCCCAGTTATTGTAAAACACAGGAGACACATGCATGTGCAGATTCAAAACACTTAGGTTACTCACTAAAGTGTGTCACTTAACTAATCAGAACCTGGCAGGAGATTGTAATGTAATAGAAAAAAAAAGCTTTGAGATGTTAGCTCATGCTGTCAGATTAATATGTAAGTTACATTACATGGCCAGTGACTAGTTAGTCATCTACCAATTTTCCCAGTGTTTCAATTAATGTACTTTTCTCGGCATTGGGCATTTTTGTTCCCTGAACCCTTTAATGCACTCTACTTCACATTGAAATTTAAACTGAAATGAGAAATGCTACTTGAAAAACGTTAGTTTGGGAACACAAACGTGTGTATAACATCTATTTGTTCCTTTGAGATAAAGGCGGATGGGGATCAATCTCTAGAGTCTTTGTATTGTTCAGCAATGAACACTTTCAGAATCTTTTGAAACTGAAATGAGAAATGCTACTTGAAAAACGTTAGTTTGGGAACACAAACGTGTGTATAACATCTATTTGTTCCTTTGAGATAAAGGTGGATGGGGATCAATCTCTAGAGTCTTTGTATTGTTCAGCAATGAACACTTTCAGAATCTTTTTTTGTCTTTATAAGGAATTGAATGGGCATGTAAAGACAATTTTTGTCTATGTTTAATTTTGTGAATTTACCAAGAAGGGTGAGTCATGTACTATTATTGATCCCATCTCTGAGACAAGTGATGTCAGAATGCTTTCTCATTAAAGGCTCAAGTTTTCCCTCCATATCCTGGAAGAGTCAAAAACCTTGGCTCACTCCATACCCAAAGCTTTTGATAATCCCAGGCAGCACAGCCTGTTCCTCCACCCTTCAAGCCACTTCTGCATTCTGGGCAAGTTGTTCTCCTCTCTGTGCTCCACAGGTTCTATAATCGATTTCTCCACACCTTTGAGTCACATGATACCAGGATAGAATTGTTTTCCTCTTTACACTTCTCCAAACTTTAGCTGTATTTTAAGATTCAGTTCACAGTTCCAGGTACCCAAACAATCCTACCTAACCATTCTAGTCCCATCAATTAATGCTAAAGGCCAAGTCACTTTCCACTGAGTAGCTAGTATATGCCAAGAACGTTGATCTTTTTGATCTTCTTCTCTGCCTTTTCACCACTTTACCATGTACTTCAGACTTGGATTTCTCCTGAAAACATTGAAAAGTGTGTTCTGAAGGAATTTTTGCTCTATTCCTCCCACTGGGAACATGCCAGAAAGTAGACATTACTTAGGCATTTTTTCACCTGTGGGGGTTCATTTTACAAGCTACAAATAATGTGAGCAAGATGTAACAACACACCCAACTAACAAAACCTCCCAAATTAAAAGTAAGCTCTATTCCTCCCACTGGGAACATGCCAGAAAGTAGACATTACTTAGCCATTTTTTCACCTGTGGGGGTTCATTTTACAAGCTATAAATAATGTGAGCAAGATGTAACAACACACCCAACTAACAAAACCTCCCAAATTAAAAGTAACATACAACTGAAATGAGTAAAATAATTCATTAATTAGAAAAGTGTTCAGGACAGATAGAAAGCTTTTCACAGCTGGAAGTCATCAGAGACTAACTCAAGAATCTGGGATAGAGCATTTCTATAAAGGATGCATGGTTTCGTTCAATAATTCTAGGGTGTCTTCGATATCTGGGATTCTACTGCAACTGTTTGAATGTCACCTATTTAAAAAATAATGATAGTAGTATTATGAAGTGAGTTTTTTATATTACACATGCTTTAAAATTACAGCCAGAGTTAAGAAATTAGTTCAGAAGAAATCTGAAAATAACTGGTTGACTGATTAAAGTCACACTGATGGTTTTTCAAAATGGTTTGGGTGTGTGGACACAGCCACAGAACACTTTGAAAATCAATCTTAGAACATGCATCAATCTTAGAACATTAATCTTATCTTAGAACATTTAATTAACCTGTGTGCTTAAATGGGATAGCTACTGTGCACATTTTAATAAACAAATATTTATATGCCCATCAGTCTTGTCAATTTTCCTGTCTGTGATTTGCTAACCTTTGGTACATAAAAAGAAGCAGTGGGATGTAATACCCTCTATGGGGGTCCCAGAAAGCTATATCACTGCAGTGGTCTCCTGCCAAGGACAGGAAACTAGGTTGTGTCTTTTCAAGGTCATACAATCAGAATTGGTGTTTCACAAGCAGGTACCAATACAGACTAACTAAAAGCTGGCTGGCATCTCTATTCATTGTTACCTGGATTTTATGGTTGCTAAATTTCTTAAATGATACTCCTGAAGACAGTCAAGAATTTTTGGACCCAGATGCTTGGGTTATACAAATCAAACATTAATAACTAATTTCTTTTTCATTTTAATGCAATCTTTTGATATGTACCCAGAGAAACAATGACATTTCATCTTATCATTATTCGAATTTCAGTGTACTCAATAAAAGAAAAATATTTTGAGATGTAGGTAGAAAATATTTTCAGCTGAAAACTGTTCAGATGTGAACACATTCCTTTTTAATATGTATATAAGACTTGGTAAAACCTCATTAATTTGTAACAATTTAGGAAAGTTTTAATTATAGAATCCTTAAAAATTAATGCACTGCTGCTTCTTTCAAGTGACTAGAGTGAGATGTTCTCTGATTTGTGAATGTCTTCTAAACAAGCATATTTGTTGCTTATAAGTAAATGGGTGCTTTGAAAGTGAAAGTGTTATCTGCTTACGCTAAATGTTCCCTCTGGAATTTACTTTTGGTTTTTTAATTGGGGAAGCACCTTTTCTTCCCACAGGGAATACAAAAGAAAACTTTTACCTTACCTAAAAAAATACACAATTTTCGAATCAGCAATGTCTGAATCAAAACTCTGGTATATATTAAGAAATGTCTGGAGTACATGTAGCTTAGAGTTATAAACCCAGAGATATATTGTGGTTAAATTGAAGGTATTCTGATAGAAAGAAGTCTGATTCCTTCAGTTCTAAGGTTTCCTGACTCACAGCTTGGTAATGAATTTTTGATGAACGTGGATCTTTTGCCCATCTTCTTTTCCCGGGATCATACCTAAATGTCCAAGGGTGAATTAGAGAGCAGAGAACTGGAGGACGGCAAGAGATGGAGTATCTGAGGTCATATTTGTGTTTGTGTTTGGACATTTAAGAAGCAGTGACATCAAGAGCTGCACCCAGCCTACTGCGTCAGACCATGGCAAGGGTGACCCCGATCATACCCGTAAAAACCTTGGCCTCTTTTAAGGTAAGATATTGGGTACTGTTATTAATATTCTTCTCTTTAATGTTATAATTATTTGTGATAATTATATGAATTAAAATCTCATGCACAACTTTCTTGTGTGAGGGAAGTAGACAGTAAAAAGCATGGAATAGTATGGCTTGAGTTTTTCTGCTTATCCTCTCAGAGTTGGCCGCCTGAATCCTGTTCAGCATGACAACATCATTCCAAAAGCTGAAGGAGGCATTGAGATAAACTGGCTGGGTCATGACGAGGTACAAAATGTCCTGTCAGATTTCAGGGTGAAACTAGTCTTCAACAAGACCTCCCTCATGCTCCCCACCCCCAGTATTTCACAACTTGTATTCCCAGAACATGAGTATCAGGATCGCATTTGCCTTGGAACTCTTCCAGAAATTAACAGTGTTAAGAAGAACCATTCTATTAACTCGGGATGGTGTCCAATAAAAGCAATGAATGATTGGAAAATGGACTGTTTTAATGCTGCTCAGTAAAACCATCATGAATGTTCTTAATTATGCAATTCCATCTTTCCTGTGTAATTGGCTCATTCAATTTTATTTTTTTCTCTCTCATGGTATAGAATAATCTGAATTGGTGGTCAGAGTCTTTTAATATTGTTATATTTGACTAATATTTGAAGATGATGAGGTGAAATATGTACGTGTGTGGGATGATTTGGACTCCCCTAGACAATCAAAGAGCATAAAGGCTCATAGGACTGACAATAATGGGAAAATAATTGTTCCCTTCAGAGGCATCTAAGCCCTGTTCTCAAGAATAGAGAGCTCCAGTTTTAAAAGCTTTAATCCTCTGGTTCTGAATAGTTAATGCAACCACATATTCAAAATACAATAAAAATTCAACAAGTGCAAAAGATCTTTGGTGAAAAATCTCCTTCTTTCCTGGCACCCAAAGCAACCAATATTATCAGATGTTCATCATGCTTTTAGAGACATTTTATGCATATTCCAGCAAATACCTGTAAAACTTCATTTGCTTTTCTTTTCTTGGTGAAAAATCTCCTTCTTTCCTGGCACCCAAAGCAACCAATATTATCAGATGTTCATCATGCCTTTAGAGACATTTTATGCATATTCCAGCAAATACCTGTAAAACTTCATTTGCTTTTCTTTTCTTTGCATGAATGGCAGCATGCTCTACTAGGATTCTTTATGGAAGCACTTAGTTTGTGTCCTGCAGATACAATGGTGAACAAAACCAAGTCCTGTCAGGGAGTTTACATTTCCATGGAGTAGAACAGGCAAAAAGCAAACATGAACACGGCAGTATCAGGTAAAGGAGTGTCTGACACTGACTAGCAGAGAAGGGGGTGATGGCCAACTGAGATGGGTGGTCATGAAGGGTCATCAAGAAAGTAAGAATTTAAAAGAAAGAATGCACTTTTTCCCTCTTGCATTCATCTGTCTAAACATCTAATTAAACCCAGCCAATTACTTCTACACAGCCCTGCAAAATACTTATGTGGAGACAAGGGAGTTGAAGCACAATTCACAAACAGGCTGACTCTTCATTGCAATTTGGTGATCAAAAATTTCTAATACATGCTTGCCACTGCCTAATGATGGTTGAAAACACTATGCTACCCTCCCCTTGGTTGGCAAAAGCTCCAGATAGGAGAAGCTCTAAGAAATTTACTTCTGGATATAGCATTGCATGAATGTCCACCAAGAGCCTGGGGCTGTACTGTTGACACCTGCTTCTCATCTGTACTCACTGTTCTGATCATATCATTTAGTCATTCTGCAAAGCCAGCAATTGCATAGGGAGGTTTAGACTATTCTCTTACTGTGGTCAGTATGCCAGGCAAATTAGAAAGGCAAGGAGAGGATGGATTGATAAAATAATAATTGTAAAGGACTACAGGCATGACCAGTAGAAATTCACAGACCAATCAATTGCACTGGATATCTGGATGAAAAAGTAAAGAATTCTGTGCACATTTAGACATTTTCAAAACTCCTAAATTTCATCATCAGATACTTTGGATACTAACTGCAACTGGTTATTGAATTAACTTTTTCAATTGTCTTCCAGATGTGTAATAAAGTGTAATAATATCCCCAAAAGGCAACCTGCTGTATTTTCCTACAGGTGTGTGAAAATGTCAATTTCCATTTCTCCAAAATAACTAAGGAACGTTCTGGTTAGTTTAGATATGTTGGTTGCTTCTCGGAGTGACCAAATACACACCAACTGAGGTTTGGATTTATGCCAGATGCTGAAATTCTTCTGAAAGTAACTTATTATTTGGTGGCACAGAAATACCTTCAAATTTCAACAGCAATTCTGTCCTCATTAAAGGCATCAATCATCACCAGATAGTGAAATAGGTGTAAAACGGGAAGGAGGCGGGGTTAATTTTGAATGCTCCTGCCTCTTTCCCCCCACCACATAATGTCAGCAGGAGGTTGCTTTTTTTATGATGCCTCATAGCATCTTATATACTTATGTTTCTCCTAGTAGAAGAAGGGAGAAAAGAGGCTCCTTCCTCCCTGCACCACACCAACCAATTATTTGTGCTTTCTAGTAAACAACTAGAATGGATTTCAGATGTATGGGATTTTCCACCTTTAGTTAGCTCCCTCTGGAATAGTGCTGACATTTCTTGCACTGATTCCAAATGATGTTATTGCTGTTTGATCTTTCTCAGCATAATCCACCACAGATACGAGTCCTTTCAGGTAAAAAACAAGTGGACTTCTATTTCATATTACTTTTATATCTATTAGTAGATCCCACCCCTAGGAATCTCAATGAGATAACTCAAACAATTGTGTAGCTAGAGTAACAGAAGCCCGCATGCATCGGATGTTCAGTCTCAGGCTGCTCAGAATTGTTGGAATAAAACTACCCTGCAGTCCCCAGCATGTAAGTTAGATTCCTTCCTTGAGATCAGCTGATCTCCTAGGAGCTGGGCTGGGACAGTGTGCTCCTAGAGAACTTGAAATTCCCCAAAGGCATGATGCAATGCCTATTGATTCCATCGAATGCCAGAGGAATTCCAATTTTTTAAAAGAGGTAATGAGTGCAGAAACTTGGAGTGTTACTCCCCTCTTTTCGTGGCTATTACTTCTCATGAGAAGGGAATCTTTTCTTTACGGGTCCTCTTCCTCCATCAGGGCCTGGAAAGTGGGTGGAAGGTCACCAAGAGGGGCACTGGAGCTGACTTTGTATTTATGTTTCCACGTGGAGTGATTTGGGTCATTAGCATCTGTGGACAAACTCTGTTTCCCCAGTGCAGCAATAAGTTCTTCTTTCCTCCATCAGGGCCTGGAAAGTGGGTGGAAGGTCACCAAGAGGGGCACTGGAGCTGACTTTGTATTTATGTTTCCACGTGGAATGATTTGGGTCATTAGCATCTGTGGACAAACTCTGTTTCCCCAGTGCAGCAATAAGTTCTTCTTCCCAACCCCACTCCATCGAGCTGGCCCATGACCAATTCCAAAATTAAACATTTGTTTGCCCAACATGCACAGCTGTAACCGGCCTGCTGCTGGTTCACTGCATAACGTGCCACCTGCTAGTTCATTTTCCAGAAAAAGAGAGTGGAGAGAGGAGCTGAAGACAAAGTTCAGGGAAGGATTTAGGATGTCTCCCTCCGTTCTTTGCTCTTTCTTGCCGGACTCTCCAGTTCACTCCAAAAGAGCATTGCAAATGTGTTTATGGTTTGAATAGCAGTTGGAGCAGGTATAGTGCTTTACATTCTCCAAATGGTAGAAAGCAATGAATGGGTTTCTTTTCAAAGACTTCTTTGGTGAGGGGAAAGGAGTTGTTTACAGAAGACTGGGTCAAATCTTGCCTGTTATAACAGTTATCTAAGTGAGGGAGGAACAGACCTGCCCTCATTCAGAATGATAAATGTTAGATAAGAAATTAGCCATACCACAGTTTTGCTGCCTAGAAGCGGGGAAAGAGAAGACCAGATGTCGTTGATGTTTGACAGAAAACACAAATCCAGAGAAACTTCTAGAAAGTTTTCTTATAGCTTTACCTGTATGTTTTCACTTGCCTGAGGTCGTTTCCTCATATCTTATAATCTGTTAGTTTCTAAGAGGAATTTCATAAAAGAAAGCCTTTTTTCATAGCCTGACTGAAGCTCATGTGATGAAAACAATAAAAATTTTTGTTTTAAAGTGATTCTTTTTCTATTTCTAGGACAACCAGGGGAATAAGATAACACAATATGCAGCAGCCCAGAGCTTATGATTGTCAAGGCCAAGTGAAATTTGAAGGTCCAGAGATTCAAAAGCATCACACTCAGTTCAAAGCCCAGAAGGCTTGCTTCAATGGGATTCTTCTAGAGTAGAATCTACATCTAATTGCAGGAGACTACTTTTTGCCATCCACTAAATGTTTACATTTTCTTGGGGCTTGAAGCATCCATTCCACTTTCTTCTGTCTTCAGATTCTGCTTCTTTTCTTCACTCTTCTCTACAGGTTCTAGATTGTTCGTTCATGTTGTACTTTATTTAACAGATGATTATTTTTAGTGGAAAATGGAAAAAGCCAAGAGGAAGACTGACAGATTAGAATCTAGGCAGAAAGTTAGGTTTTCAAAAATAATCCTTAATATTTTATGACATGAAGGAAGAATAAAGACTATTCTGTGTTTTGAAGCTACCCCTCCTGGACAGACACAGAGTTCAGTTTTTCTTTGTTGTTGTTGTTGTTGTTTGTTTGTTTTTCAGCTCTGTGCATATGGGGAACAGAATGAATTGGTAGGAATGTTACAATCCTGTACAGTTCTCTGGCTGATCTTACTACTACATCAAGTCCTTCATGTTTTGAAGAATCTTTTTATAAACTGATTGTCATTGTTAGCTAAATGATTAAAAGGAGAGGAGATATTTCTAGCCACCTGGTATCAGCTGGATATACTGGAGCAGATTAGTCAGGTGAAGTTTCCTTCCAGAATGCACGCCACACTAGCAAGACTTTTTCTCTAGACCCAAATGTCCTGCTCGGGACTCTTCTAGAACTCTGATTCTTAATCCTTTGTTTGGCCTTCCAGGTGCCTCATTGGCTCTAACTTATCCTCCCAGGCTTATTTTTGACTAAGGCTCCCAGATATTCCCCCATCACAAGAATAACTTGTCGTTTCCAAAGTATAGCCTGCGTTCTCTTGCCCCAATGTTTCTACCCACCACTTTCCTTCTGCTGGAAATGCTATTTCCCAACTACCCCCCTTTCCTAATCAAATTCTAATCCATGGTTCAGTGAAAATGTCACCTTCAACTTGTGAAATAGTCTGCAGCCCTTCCATCCAGATGGGCATAACCCCCTGTCTAGTGGTGTCACCAAGCTTTTCCTGCACTTCTGCTTTCCTGGCTTGTTAGGCTGCAGCTAGGGCTGTGCATGGCTGTCTCCCCCTGCACAGCAGGTGTTTCCCTGAGAGCAGCTTCCACAGGCTTACTCATCCTTGTATTTTCCATTCTTCCCAGCACAGGGCCTCGTATGCTGCACATGTGCAATGTATGTTATATTAAACGAAATGTGATAATAATATTGTTAATCATCATGCAGGTGCATAAAAAGAGCATAATACAGAAATATCCTAAAAGGATAAGAAGAAGATTAAAAACAATGAGACTCTTGGAAGACTCAGAGATGTAGCAAATGACTCTCCCAAGAGAAAAAACAAAAAATAGAAAATGATGAACTTTTGTAAAAAATCAAGTATGTTTCTCTCTAGCTTTCTAACAGGCTTGAACAAGGTTTTTTGAAAAGAAATCATGGGCTGGATTATCTGGGTAAGAAGGGTCCATTCTGTCATCCATGATAACAGGATGTCCCACAGATCCAGCAAAGGTGCAGCCTCCAGGGACCAGCTGGTGATGGTCAGGCAGGCAATCATAGTAAGAACTGAAGACGCTACCTTTATAGCCTCTTGTACATTTCTCCTAGAAAGAAGCTACAAAGCGTGCATTAGAGCATGAAGCAGCATACCCTCAGGCTTTTCAAGTATGCTAAGTAAATGATTTTACAGACTGAGGTCAGCCAGAAATTTTCTGGAGTTGGCTAGACACTATACATAAATATTTATGGAGCCAAAAAAGGCACTGGGTGAAAAAGACAGATGTTGTTTCTTTCCCCCTCCTCCATGGAACTCTGCTGGCTACACCTGCCATAGAGTATTTTCTGTTCATCAAACTTCCTATTATAAATCTGTGGTAAGAGGACTATATTTTAGGTATTCCCAGGAGTGTCAGGAAAAAAATATGCCACCAATCAGCAGTTGATAAAATTAATCCCCTCCTCCATGGAACTCTGCTGGCTACACCTGCCATAGAGTATTTTCTGTTCATCAAACTTCCTATTATAAATCTGTG
The DNA here is from genome assembly GCF_000696425.1 of Galeopterus variegatus. Lineage (NCBI taxonomy): Eukaryota > Metazoa > Chordata > Mammalia > Dermoptera > Cynocephalidae > Galeopterus > Galeopterus variegatus. The sequence goes on from NW_007729580.1 coordinate 116,997, forward strand.
GTAAGAGGACTATATTTCAGGTATTCCCAGGAGTGTCAGGAAAAAAATATGCCACCAATCAGCAGTTGATAAAATTAATCACCTGGGAAAATTAATAAAATTGTGCTTGAATGAAGGCACTATATGTAAAAAAAAAAAAAAAACCTATAAATTCTGCTTCATTCTTTAAAAATTAGGTCTATAATTTTACATCTTTCTGAGAGCAGTTGGAGGTGGGAGTTGGTGGGTTCCATTGCCAAGGATAAGTGGCTTCAAAGGTCTCTGCTGATGGGGATTGCAGTTGTACTCTCATGCTTTAGTCCAGAGTGTTCTCTGTCCTGAGCCTGGGCGAGAAAGATAAGCCATTGCTGTCTGTTTTCCACACTCTGATTTATCCCTTCACCTAACAGAGGCCTAGCTCAGTACCCGGCATGTAGTAGGAGCTCAATAAATACTGGCCGTGTTAATGACTAAGTGACAGTCATTTAATCAAGAAAGCAAAAATGTGATGTTTACAAATATCCATAGTTGTTGGGCATGGTCACAGTTATGCAGCCTCAGGAGAGAAAGCCATAGGTATTCAGCAACTAAACACTATGGGAAAAGAGAAATTTTTGGTCTCTGAATTTATATTTGAGAGTCCTGTTGCTCAAAGTGGGCCAAGGATAAGATGTCACAGGAGCATTAATTACCATGTGATCAAAAATCAGAGGAGGTAGGGGAATAACTTAAATTTGAATGTGGAGTAAAACACAAAATTTACAAGAAAACAAAACCTTACACCTCAGGGAAATTTTACTTGCCTGGAGACCCACGATTTTTGGATTCAGAATGCTTTTAAGGACAGTTTACTAGAAATTCATGAGAGCTGTCTACTTATGGCATGAAATCCATGTTGCTGCGATGGCTTGCAGCTTGTTTTCTAGATTGGTGGATCTTCTGGGAAAATCTCCCTTGCCCCAAATCACTTGAAATCTTCCAATGTTTCTAAGGTTTCTATCTTCAGTTATTTCACTTCATCCCAACCAATACACATAGAAAGACAAACTTTGAAATTGCTATGTGGATATTTCAAACTACAACCTCACCTGTCTGAATAATTCTGTTACTGAACCAAATGGGGTCCATCTGCCCAGTGCCATGGAAAGCCAATCACTGAAGCATGCTTCTTTGTGGTAGAGGAAGGTTTAATCACAAGGCAGCCATTGTGAGAAGGTGGTGGATTAGCGTCTCAGATCTACCTTCCCCATATTTATGGGGAAGTGGTTAGGGGTGGTGTGGGATCATGATTGGTCAAAGATTCTGAAGGAGTTCTTCAGTGATGTGCAGGCTGTCTGCATGTTCAGAAGATGGAGGAGTCAATAGGATCTGGAGGTGGAGCCCTTACCCTCTGACATCAAAGGTCACACATTCACGCAGGCTCAGTAGCGATGTCTGTAGGCTCAGCCTACCTATCCTGTTTTGGGTTGGGTCAAGCTAACCTCAAAGTTCCTGAAAAGAAAGCTTAAGCACACAGTTTCTGACTTCTATGCTGTTGGGAAAAAAGAATAGTTTGGTCAGGGCCCTTCCTCGGGTCCAGTTGGGTGTGGTTCAGCATTCTTTGTAAGCAAATCATGTGTGTGTGTGTGTGTGTGTGTGTGTGTGTGTGTGTGTGTGTGTGTGCGCGTAGTTAGTGTGCATGCGTGCCAATGTATCTTTTTAGTATTTTTGCTATTCTTGTGTTCTTGAGAGACAGAGAGAGAGAGAAAGTGAGAGAGAGAGAGAGAGAGAGAGAGTTAGTTTGGTGAAGCAGGCAGGTGGGCATCAGCCTCCGGCGTCCGCCCAGTGCAACCATGCTTTCCAACCTGCAGCTTCCAAGGAACTTTTGGCCAGTTACCTAGAGCATAGATCTGTGTGAAGGGGTCTGGTGACCCAGCCTGGCATGTGAGGGGCCTGGGGACCCAGCGTGGCATGTGAAGGGTTTGTGACCCAGTCTGTGAATGGGCTTGAGGGGTCTGGGAGCTCCAGACCCAGCCCTAGCTCAACAATCAGCCCAGTCGGTGCAGGATTACCAGCAAGTAAAAGAGCCCGACAACTAGTGTGGTTGCAGAGCTTTACATATGCCAAAGGCATTATCTTAAAGGGCAGATAGAAAGAAACAGAATGAGAGGTTACTTATGGAAATTTAGTGAAAGAATGAGCAACTTACACAGAGAATAAACTTTAACTGAAAGCCAAGGTTACAATTCTCGCAGTACTGTGTTTACACATACATGATCAAAATAAATGTCTCAAGTTGCCTTTTCCCATGTGGCAGCAGATACTGACTGACTTCAGGTTTCCAGAAGCCGGGGTGGGGGGTACCTTATACAAAAGTAGTGAAATGCTTTTGTGAGTACAGAGTTCTGTTTTACAACAGTATCATCTCAATGGAAAACCCAGGATGCAATGTGTGTCATTTGCAACTGGTTCCCTTCCTCCTCCAGCATTGCAGTTGCCTAGTGAGGATGCTTGTCTTCCTAGAATGTACTCTCTGCTTTCAGTTAGGTGAAGCATTTTATAGATGAGAAACACTGAAAAGAAAATACCTGTTTTTTTGGTCTTTAGCAAGTATTTCCTGGGTTAGATCTTTGTGCTTCTCAAATCTTCCTGCCTCAGACCCTCAAAACTTTTCTCCCTTTCATCCCACCTGCCATCATGATTGGGTTAATTCAACATATATGCTTCAGTTTCTAAAATGTTTCAGACACTGTACCAGGCACGATGGATATAAAGATGAATAAAACAACCCCTGCTCACTAGCAGCTACTGATCTAAAGGGGAAGACAGCTCTATTCCCAGATGATTTCAACAGTGAAGAAGTACTAAAATAGAGGTGGAAACCCAGACTCGTTTTCCTAGTATGCAGCTATGAACATTTGTCTAAAGGTATGCTCTATCATATGCTTTCTCACAGTTTTCCTTTCTCCGCAGTTGCTCTCAGACTCCTTGAAGTCAGGGCTCATGTGTTTGCTACTTCCCTGCTTCCCTTCTAGGGGCTGTTCTCAATAAATGCTGATTGAAGCGGTTCCAGATCCATGGTTTACAATACAGTCACTTTATTATTGGCTTTCCATGCAGTTCTTACAGTTTAGAGTCTGAAATCACTAGGAAAAAGGAAAAGAGACCCCAAATTCAAATTCAGACTGGTCGACGAATTCATTATCTGGCATTAACATTGTACCTTCTCCGAAAGACCAAGGATACTTACCTGACTCAGTAACAAGAGCTCTGTGGGGTCTTCATCTAAAA
>NW_007729580.1:120608-124371 GCF_000696425.1 Galeopterus variegatus
GAAAGACCAAGGATACTTACCTGACTCAGTAACAAGAGCTCTGTGGGGTCTTCATCTAAAAATGCCATTGATGGTTCATGGCTGCGATGTTGCTCAAGTGGCGAGGAGCACGTGTACGGTTTAATGCAATCTTAAACATTGCTATCTGCGGTAAATCAGAAAGGGGACACAGCACTAGAGTGGCTGTTTAATGATGTATGAAAAAGCTGCCTGGGAAAGTGCACCTTTGAGAAAAGCTGAAACCAGTGCCGAACAGAGACCCAGTGAAATATCAAGAAGTTCGTGGCCAAGGCCACGTCTCCTAGCTTGGAAAGTGATGAGTGTCAAGTGTTCTCACAGAGTAAAGAAACTAAGGTAAATCCATAAGGGCAGAGAAAGGGTGGATGCTGCTTTTGGAAAAGGAAGTGACTGGTGAGACCATTAAGGCTTGCACCTGGATCTAACTATCCAGTTCACTTGTGGCTTATTTATTTATTTTTCATTACATTTTTAAGGTGGTTGTTCCTGGTATAGAACACTACTGATTATTTTTTTTTTGGGGGGGGGAGCAGCTGGCTGGTACAGGGATCCAAACCCTTGAACTTGGTGTTACAAGACTGCACTCTAACCCACTGAGCCAACTGGCCAGCTGTGTGGCTTATTTTTAAGTCTCCTGTCTTATTAATCCATTGAAACAAATCCACAAACTTAGAAAATAAACAAAAACTCTACTCAGCAGAAGTAATCTGTATTAGTTAGAATTGCAAATGACAAGCAAGTCTTGGATCCTTAAAAGAAATGCCAACAGCACAACTCCTATTACTATTAATCTTCTACTTTTACAAACACAAGCTATAATTGCAGTGATATCTTTGGTTTAAAATACTTAGTGCAGTATGAGACAGCAAACATATCTTCATAGTTCTAATATGTGGCTTATAATAAGACAAACATTTAGAAACTAAAATGAATTTTATGTCATCTCAGGAAGATTCTATGTGTCTAAAAAACACTTTTAAAAATTATAAAAGTGTATCTGCATGGATAGTAGAAGGATAGTTTCAAGATCTATTTCTTCATAATTTCTATGTAATTGATCATACTTCCTGTTTTGGTAAATTATGGTCTTACGGGCTGCCACGTATGTGTATTTCTTGACATGGATGACTAGAGTATAAGTCTAAGATATAGCACTATCCAAATCTTACATGGACGTCTCTTAAACTTTTTCTGTTCCTTTGTGTAGACACAGCTAGTCAATTAAACTGAATTCAGCAAGGGACATGATTTCTACCCACGAAACACTTAAAGCAGGGTTGGTGAGACAAGACATAACTATACATAGAACAATGTTTAGAGAGATGAGGCAAGAAAGTAAATGTTTTATACTTTTTTCTTTCCCCAGATGAATTAGACTGACAAGAAATGTTTTAGTGTGGAAGGAAGGAGAGCTAACTTTATGTTGAATCATTCAGGAAAGTTGTTGGATGGGAAACTGGCAGTGGCTCTGAAGGAGTTGGCTTTTAAAGGTGGAGAAGGAAACAGAAGGACCCACTAAGGGGGAACAAGCCAGAGTAAATGAGCAGAGGACAAGTGCTGGTGAAGAGCTTAGGGAAATGAGAACAATACACAAACCAGACTGGCAGGAGCAGTTGAAAAGCACACGTTACATGAGTGTTTAGGACAGGGGCATAAGTCAGGGCAGATAGTGATCACCTTTTGTTTCAGGCTAAGGAGTTAACATTTTATCCAACATCCAAGGTATTATCTATTGGTTAGGTATTTCAAGATTGCATTGGTCAATAACAATGGAATGTTTAAAAGTTTTTTACCCAATAGGTTGAATGCTGGCTCCTATTTCAAGTATTTCTCAACAAGACAAATAAAACACTTGAATCTTTATGCTTTTTGTCATTGTTTATATCAGGTGCATTTTTATTTATTTATTATTTTGTCTGGTTGATTTTTAAATAGTGCTGATAGCAGAGATAGAAAAGTGTCTGCTTTTGTGACATGAAAATTTATTTGGAGACAGGTAGAAATCTCAAGAGGAAAGTGCATAGGATATTATTGATTTTTTTTCTATTTTTATTTTCTATTGCAACTGTGTATTCATTAACGAGTGAGTCACTGAAAGGAAAACTCTGATTATAAATTATTCTATGGAAGAGTTACTGTTTATATTCTGGCAGAGCCCAAAGCATAGCATTCTTTGTGCATGAGACTTATAAATGCAATTAACTAATTCCTCATTATGTCCTACCTTTCAGTCATCCCCATGAGGACATTTATTTTAAGGAAAGGATATTTTATTTTGCTGTTAATATCTGAATTGAGTCAAATTGTTGGGTCATGGTATATTAGAAAGTAGCTGATGGACAGCAAAGAGAATATAGCACTAGGTAGTCAAAGGGCTCGAGTTATTTTATCCTTAAAATTAATTGGAAGTTTGTCATTCTTGCCCCATGCATAGGGAATCAAGACATCCACAGTTGCATTGGTTACACTTGAAAGAAGTGCTTAAGGGCTGTAAGCCTGGCAGATATTAGACAGATTCAGCCTCCCCAGGTTTTGCTGGTATTTGCCAGCCAGGTCAGCATTTTCACGTATGTGGATCTAAAGTATTCGACACTTGCTCCCTGTGCAATAGTTATTTCAGAATTAACACTATTTGTGTATTTCCCTTGAATACCAATGGAAGCTAAAAGCAGTGCTAGTTTGTGCACTTGAAAATACAAAACTATAAACCTGAAATCCATACCTTTCCTCTTCCACTTTTCCTGCTCGGCTCACTTCTCTCCTTCCCTCTCGTCCACCTCCCTCCCTCCCTCTCACCTCTTTTCATTCCGTTGTTTCCTCCACTCTTCCATATCCCACCCCCATTATGTATTTCACCTGAGAGAAGAGAGGACATGATTCCAAACTTTTTTTTTCAATTTTGGGTGTCGATTGTTGGTCTGTTGGTATAGAGCTGCTGAAAGAGTAGGTTACAACTTGTTCTGTACCAACAGAAACCCTCACGTCAAGTAATTTGCACATTCCTAATGTTTTCTTTCCTTCTGATTTCACCTAAATCCATGGAAATCATAAGTCCACATATGACTTGGACCCAAAGAAGGGGTCTTACAACTGTACTATCTTTCATAAAAACCATGGCCGCCTAAATGCCTAAGCTACACGTGGATGCAGCCAGCATAACTATAAACTCCTTAGGTTTCACTGAACCCTATTTCCAGTGTTTTCACATCTTATGCCAATCTTTGGGAGGATGTATTTTATAGCCTCCAGGTCAGTATGCATATTCCAGTGTTCTCCAGTTTCCAAATTGGCAGAAAACTCAAGGAGGGTGAGAAAGCATTCAAGAGCTCTCCACAAAACCTCTACTAGCTATGTTTCTCCTTAACCTGGTGGTCCTGAATGTTTTAAACCCATATTTTAAAGTGCTGTAAGCGTGGCCTGTGATCCATAGATGGGTTTCCAAACATGAAATCTTCACACTTGGAACTCTCTGCCTATTATTCCCATGTCTTTTCTTTTTTTTTTTTTTTCGTTAAATTTTTATTTTGTCAATATACAATGTATATGATTATTATGGCCCATCACCGACGCCTCCCTCCCTCCTCCCTCTCTCCCCTCCCCCCCAAGAATGTCCTTTCCGTTTGCTTGTTGTAACAACTTCATAAAAGTATAGTTGTTAATCTTCTTCCCCACCCCCCCCCCTGGGTTTTTTTGTGTGTGTATGTGGGTGAATTAATTTGTTTATTTTTTTTTAGCTCCCACCAAT